>NC_069499.1:900418114-900718114 GCF_027579735.1 Bombina bombina
TATGTGCATGTTTGTGTGTGCACGTCTGTGTGCGTATATAGTTATGCATGTGTATGTATATATGTGTGCAATGTTTTGAACTTATACCTCAATATAAAATCATAGTTTCAAAGTAAAAACGTTAGTGAAGTACTCCACTATTTGACATTTTGTTATACTGCACCTTCGGCTTAGCACTCGAAAGCTGGCATGAGTTTTTCAGTGCTTCCTACTATGTGAGGGAATTAGCGCACCCGTTCTATCTAATATGCTCCCTACCCTAGACTTTCACTCAAGCAATAGTATGTTACTATCAACTTGTAAAATGAACACAAAAAGCGCTATTGATTTAACTTGCGCTGTGTTAGTGGACAATAGTGCTAATATTTTTCCACTTGTAATCAAAGCCTTATTATTTAATGTTCCTTTAATATTCTAAAACGTTCTAACTAAAATGACAAGTACTTTTGTATGTTAATGTTTTGTTTCATTGAAATCTTCTCTTAAAGAACATATTATAATGAGAAAGAAATAGAATACCCTTAAATGTGTCTGAATATTACACTAGTTTAACAATATAAGCACAAGTGCTAAAAAAAGGTTTTTATTATTTCCTTTTGCATCAGTGGAGCCTAACACCTATGGTAGCAGACTGGCAGTATGCCCTGTGCATACATACCCGTCAGCAGCAGTCTTATGAACATGCATGGTGCATAAAGCATATTCAGATATGCATGTGGATCCCTTCTCAAAGATACTAAACATTTAAAGTGACTAAAATTTATCGTATTAAATAATGGCCTAGATTCATAAAATTTCTAAGGGGCCTAGTTTTAAAACTGAGATAATTTTATTGATCATTGTTTTGCCTATCTTTTTCAGCATTTCACTTAGAATACACACTTGCAAAATGGTTTATGTTAAAATTCCCCTGATGCCCCTGTTTTCGCACGAGCAATGATAAATGCTGACAGCGTTGCTGTTGGCATTTATCAATGTCTGTCGGACAAGATCCGCTGAGCACATCATGTCAGGCACTTTGTCTGTTTTATTAAATGGATGTTAAACATGCTAGACATAATGATGTATTCAAAGGAAAGATGAGCCATTGGGGTATATTTATCAAACCCCGGGCGGACATGATTCACTATAGAGAATCATGTCCGCCCTATATCACTAAATGCCAGTATTTAACATTGAACAAGCATTTCACTAGAAATGCTTGTGCAATGCAGCCCCCTTCACATTCACGGCCAATCAGCCGATAGCAGGGGTGTCAAACTGTCAATCATTCAGATCGGATCGGGATGATTGCACTCCGCCACCTAAGAAGTAGCGGTCTTAAGAAGGCGTGGAAAAAGCAACATCCACTGCTTAGTAAAAATACCCCTTAGAATAATATGTAGTAATATATTTTTTATAATTATATTTATTTAAATATTGAAAATATAAGTTGAAAGCGTTAGTTTTAATAAAGTACTATAGCTTTTATAAGGTAATGGGCATCGCCATATTTAAACAAGTTTTTTATTCATCTCTGTACAAACTAGGCAGCATGGAAACTCTTTTAAATAATCCTATGTTTCACACAGCCTTGTTTGTACAGTCTTTTTTTCCTGTTTTATTTCTGTATCTAACTGTCCAAAGTTTCCTAAATTGAAATTCAAGTAAAAACATGGCAACATAAATCACTTTATAGAAATTAGTGAAATTTAGAAAACCAAAAATTTTCTGAGTTATATTACAGGAAAATTTGATAAAATAAATAATGACAGAATATTGCAAGGTTTTTTAATTACACATAGACATTTTATATTATAATCTCATAATGTTTAATATTTATTTAAAGGGGTACTAAACCTATTTTTTTTTTTCTTTAATGATTCAGATAGAGCATGCAATGTTAAGCAACTTTCAAATTTACTCCCATTATCCATTTTTCTTTGTTCTCTTGCTATCTTTTTTAGAAAAAAGCAGGAATGTAAAGCGTAGGAGCCGGAACATTTTTGGTTCAGAACCTGGGTTATGCTTGCTTATTGGTGGCTAAATGTAGCCATCAATGAGCAAGCACTATCCAGGGTGCTGAACCTAAAATTGGCCAGCTCCTAAGCTTAACATTCACAATTTCAAATAAAGATAGCAAGAAAACAAAGAAAAATTGATAATTAGTGTAAATTAGAAAGTTGCTTAAAATTGCATGCTTTATATGAATCATAAAATAAAAAATTGGTGTTTAGTATCCTTTTAATATAAAGTAGTCTCAATGGATAGAATAAAAGATGACTCCTGTACCAGGGATGGGCCATTCGAGCTGTGTGGTCATGAATTTTCACCAATCTCTCTTCCACCCAATATGCAGAGTTCATAAGAATCCATTTCTTTTATTTTTCTTATATTTCTTATATTTACATTTTTTTTTTGCAAGGTCTTTTAAGCCTGGTCATTTTATTTTTTTTTCTTTCATTTTAGTTTGTTCTTCAAGGGTTTTTTTCTGAAGTCAGTATCAGTAATAGTGGAAATTACACATTAAATGTGCTGAGAAGTGAATAGTTACAAAATAGATGCAGATACAGTGAATATAATAAATTTAAATAGTTATTTACAACTTTTGGCTTTATAAAATGCATAATTCTTGAGTTGTGATGTTGTGGCAAGTTTTCTCCTCGATATAAGTTTCAAAATCAGATTTTATTAAATCTAGGCCAATAACATAATTACATTATAAATATAATTTTATTAAATGTTCTTTAATGGAAGATCTACAGTGTTTCTTTTAGGGTACATCATACTAAAAAACTGTCTCTATTCCCTTTAAAAGAGAATGTCTCAAAATGTATTACAGTTTTGTATTACAGGCTGAATGAACTGATTTGTTTTGTGTGAGAGTTATCCCTGTCAACCAATGAGCAGTAAAGTCTCAGGACTTAGTTGTACACAATCATGCACTTTCTGTTAGCTTCAAGTTAAAAATGTCAATGCTAAATATTTGTTCCTTAAAGGACCATTAAATACAGTAGAATTGCATAATTAACAATCACATAACAAAAACTAAATGCAATCGCACTTGCAATGAATTTCAAAGACGCAGTAGATTTTATTTCTGACCATTTTTATTTTTCCCCAATTTGCTGCCCCCAGTATCATGTAACAGCCATCAGCCAATCCCAGACTGGTATACGTATACACTGTTTAGCTCTTGCACATGCTCAGTAGGAGAGAGGGTGCCTCAGAAAGTGTGCATATAAAAATGTGATAATAGAAGTAAATTGTTAAAGTCTTTTAATACTGCATTATCTATATGATTCAAGAAAGTTTCAGTTTGGCTTTAGTGTCCCTTTAAAAATAAAATCTCTAACATGCTTAAAGGGACAGTCTAGGCCAAAATAAACTTTCATGATTCAGATAGAGCATGTAATTTTAAACAATTTTCCAATTTACTTTTATCACCAATTTTGCTTTGTTCTCTTGGTATTCTTAGTTGAAAGCTTAACCCAGGATGTGCATATGCTAATTTCTTAGACCTTGAAGGCCACCTCTTTTCAGAATGCATTTTAACAGTTTTTCACCACTAGAGGGTGTTAGTTCACGTATTTCATATAGATAACACTGTCCTCGTGCACGTGAAGTTATCTTGGAGCAGGCACTGATTGGCAAGACTGCAAGTCTGTCCAAAGAACTGAAATAAAGGGGCGGTTTGCAGAGGCTTAAATACAAGATAATCACAGAGGTTAAAAGTATATTATTTTAACTGTGTTGGTTATGCAAAACTGGGGAATGGGTAATAAAGGGATTATCTATCTTTTAAAACAATAAAAATTCTGGTGTAGACTGTCCCTTTAACTGCTACTCTTTCATATACATGGGAGAACATTTTTTAGTATTATGTCCCTTTAAGACAGCTTTTCTCACTAATAAAAACTAAATTCCATATATAATTTCATCCTTTAGTTGCATTATCCATATTTACTTAAATATGAACATCAACAGAAATTATTCTGACACTTTTTAAAAACATTAGTGCACAAGCAATTTATGATTTTGTTAGATAAATTAACATAAACCCCTTAGGTAAAAAAAAAAATAGAGTCGCATTTTACCCAGTCTATGCCAAGGGAGATAGAAAAAAACATCAATTGTAATTATAGAGTCTGCAATAAATATTCTGCCTTAATCAAGGTAATGTAGGAATCTCAAGGCCTTAGTAATAGCAACCGTTTATCAGCTGGTATAATACATTGTATGAGCCATATTGTTTGTGTGATTTCAGAGCGAAGAGTCGTCCCTTCCAGCTGTTTGCCATAAAATAGACACTAAAGCAATCACTGGCAAGAATGTTTAGAGCCAGTTTCTTTTTATGTTACTTGCAGGATTGAGGTTGAGACTCAGGGGTTTATTTATTTGGTTTACGTTGCACACAGTAAACCCTGATCAAATAATGATATACTGAGAACATGAAATGCATTTTTATGTCAAGGATTTGACCCCATAGTTAGGCTTTCCATTCCCAATAAAGACATACACCAATATGGGATATAAACGCCACAGCTTAGTTTATTAACCAATAAATAACCTTTAACATAATAAATAAATATCACATAAAATAATCACCCACAGTGCTTGACTTATAAGATTACTGCACCACAGAACCTAGATTCCTCATAAACCTCTCTTGGCCTCCAGTAGGTCTCCCCATTTGAAGGCCACTATCCCAATATAAGTAAACAAAATGGATTTCTCAAAATCATTCTGTTTAAATACAATGGGTCCGATTTATCAACGATCATGTCCACCAGACCGATAAATGCAGACAGCATATGCTGTCAGCGTTTATCATTGCACAAGCAATTCTGCCCCCCTGCAGATTCGCGACCAATCGGCCTTTACGACCAATGTGTGAATGCTGGTGCATAAAAAAAAATATTTAAAAAGTAACAGCTTTTATGTGAGGCATTTCAGATAATACAAGTGTAGTGCAAAAATGATTCCACTCAAGAATGAAATGCTCTTGTGCATATCAATTTTGGGTGTTAGGTCCCTTTAAAAGGACAGCCAAGTCAAAATTAAACTTTCATGATTCAGATAGAGCACACAATTAAAAAAAATTAAAAAAAAAAACTTTTCCAAATCACTTCATTATCTAATTGAGCAGTTTTTTTATATGATCACCAATTGGCTGATTTAAATGTTTCAGCCAATAGGAATGCAACGGTACCGCAATATTAAAGGGGTACCTTGATTTGAATCCTCAGTGTGCGGTGGACAATCGCATAAAGAGGACCTCCACATTGAACCAATGAACCTCCGCCTGGACCTTCGCCTCCGCAGGGATGAAGAAGATACCAGTCCTGCAATGCATGAAGATGGAGCTGCCTGGATGTAGATGCTTTGCCGCTGGGCTGAAGATCTTTCTCCGGACTTCAGCAACTGTGAGTACTGATTTTGGGGTTAGTAATAGGTTTCAGGGCAATGGGTAGATTAGTTCTTATTAGTTAGGTTAGTTGTTTTGTAGGTTTGGGGGGGTGGGGGTTTGTAAAGTTAGGGGATGTTTATTTTTATTTTTTAGCAAAATAGCTGTTAACTTTAGGGCAATGCCTTCAAAAGGCCCTTTTTTTTAAAACGGGGTATTAAAATAGGAATATTTTTTATTATTTTGGATAATTTTGTTTGTTATTTTTTGTAATGGGATTTTATTTTATTTTTTGGGGTGTTTTTTTTTTTTAGATTAGAAATGTTTTATTTTTAATGGGCCGAACAAGAGCTGAATGCCCTTTTAAGGGCAATGCCCATACAAATGCCCTTTTCGGGGCAATGGGTAGATTAGGTTTATTTTTATGTTTTGGGTTTGGTGGGTGGGGGTTTGTAATGTTAGGGGGTGTTAGTTTTTCTTTTTTGCAAAAGAGCTGTTAATATTAGAGCAATGCCCTACAAAAGGCCCTTTTAAGTGCCCTTGGTAGTTTATTATAGATTAGGGTTTTTTTACTTTGGGGTTTTTTTAAGTGAAAAACGGGGTATTAGAATTTTTAGACCTTGAAATATACATTGAGAATGAAATGTTGAAGTAAAAAAATTTTGTAAACAATTACATAAGCCTCGAAAGTTGTCATCAAAAACATTGGCTTAAAAATGTCCCTAAAGGTCAATTCGTTCGACTGAGACGTAATTGTAAAGAACAAGATATGTATAAGGTTCAATCTCAAATCCTAAAAAAACGTTTTTTAGAGAAAAATTATCCAGCTAATTTTCTAGATGAAAAAATAGAAGAAGTAACCAACATGGACAGGTCAGATTTATTAAAATATAAAATCAAAAATAAGAAATTCACTGATGATAAACTAGCAAATAGACTTATCTTCCAACATAGCACTCAGAGTGGAGAACTTAGGAACATCATACAAAAACACTGGGGAATTCTCACAAGAGATGCAGCATTAAATGAATTTTTAGGCGATGGACCTAGCATAATTTTTAGAAAGGTTCCCAATCTTAAGTTTCAACTATCCAAATGTATTAAAGAAGTAGACAACAACAAAGTAAAAAATTGGTTGCTACCATCTGAAATGGGTTTTAGAAAGTGTCAATTCTGCAATGCTTGCCAATTTATGAAAAAAACTCCAAAATTCTGTAAAAAAAATTTTTCTGGAGATAACAAAAGGGAGTACAGTATAGATCAATTTATTACTTGCAATAGCAAAAACGTAATTTACATGTTATGATGCTCATGCAATTTAATCTATATAGGGCATACCTCTAGACTTCTAAAAATTAGGATGAATGAGCATATTTACAATATTGAAAAGGGTTATGCTAATCATACAGTATCGTCTCACTTTGATAAAAAGCACAATAGAAATGTAAAGGATTTGGAATTTCTGGGCATTAGGAAATTAGAACAGAATTGGAAGGGAGGAGACACACAGAATAGATTGGGACAATTGGAAATGAAGTGGATCCATATTATGGATAGCTTCATACCCAATGGTCTTAATAAAGATTTTGAAATCCATCACTTTTTGTGAAAGTTATTTATAAGTACAGCTACGAAGGCTATAAAATCTATATATGTCTTGTTTCATTTTTTTTTTTTATTTTTTTTTTCATTTTTTCATTTTTTTTTTATTTTATTTTTTTTACTTTGTCCACACTTATATTGTCAGTGCTAGGTAGTTTTAGAATGTTTCACGAACTTATTTTCAATATATGGAACCCCAAATGTAAAATTAAACACATAGTTAGAAACAGTAACCTCAACATCCTATCATAACTTTTCAGCGCAAACACACATAAGTACAATACATGTTTTTAAACATGTTACAGGCTAACAAATAAAATCTATTTTTGAAAACATTGCAACACAACTAGGTTTATGATAAAGCTAGTAGTTTAATTATGGTCCATAGAACATATAGTCAGTAACATCACTTAAACTAAAAAAGATATAACTAATACCTTCACAATAAGAGGTTAAAAAAACAAATACCTACATATATCATCAGTATAGACACTAATTGCAGGCACAATGTGATTATGTTTTTTGAAGTTTTGCATATATGTATAATGTTATAACATTATAATGCGTACTTTCCCAATTCTGGTTATCCATCTTAACATCTATGCATATATCAACAAAATGTATAAAACTGAAAGAAGTTGAAAAACATACTAGTTGTTTAATGACAAATTACCTAAATGCCAACTTCCAAAATGGAGGATGTAACCACAAACCTGGCAGAAACTCATCAATGGATTGTTTAAAAGGACTCTTGGACATGCGCACTAACATTAATTGACAAAGCATACCAGCGAAACGTACGTCGGAACTGAACTGTTCTATATTGAGTTTTATCGCGTCTCTACACTAGCCAGGACACCTGGGGGCTTAGCGCTATTGTCTTGCTACTAAAGAGGTTTTGGTTTTGGCGGTCACACTCCTGCTGATCCATTTACCTCTTTGCAAGTTTGGCGATTTGAAGCATTTGTTACAGCATATCTGCTTTTGTACCCTTACATTGTGGTGTTATCAAGGCTTATGTGACGCTTTTATATATTTTAAAATAAATTTGTATCCAAGTTTTGCCTAGTGTACTGTTTTCCCATCAGTATAAAGTGGGAGTGCGCATATCCTTGAGCTTAGTCGAAAGCTCCAAAAAATGTGAGTAGTCATTTGTTACAAAACAACTACTTCCTCAAAGTGCCATTACAGATTCACACTATGTTGCAATTTTCTGTTTCCTTTTTTATGGGATCTCACTGAGGAATGCTAACAAGCTGAAAAACTCATCCAGAGGACACAGACATATCCTTGGTTTACCTTTAAAAGGACAGCCAAGTCAAAATTAAACTTTCATGATTCAGATAGAGCACACAATTAAAAAAAACAAACCTTTCCAAATCACTTCATTATCTAATTGAGCAGTTTTTTTATATGATCACCAATTGGCTGATTTAAATGTTTCAGCCAATAGGAATGCAACGGTATCCCAATATTAAAGGGGTACCTTGATTTGAATCCTCAGTGTGCGGTGGACAATCGCATAAAGAGGACCTCCACATTGAACCAATGAACCTCCGCCTGGACCTTCGCCTCCGCAGGGATGAAGAAGATACCAGTCCTGCAATGCATGAAGATGGAGCTGCCTGGATGTAGATGCTTTGCCTCTGGGATGAAGATCTTTCTCCGGACTTCAGCAACTGTGAGTACTGATTTTGGGGTTAGTATTAGGTTTTAGGGCAATGGGTAGATTAGTTTTTATTAGTTAGATTAGTTGTTTTGTAGGTTTGGGGGGGTGGGGGTTTGTAAAGTTAGGGGATGTTTATTTTTATTTTTTAGCAAAATAGCTGTTAACTTTAGGGCAATGCCTTCAAAAGGCCCTTTTTTTTAAAATGGGGTATTAAAATAGGAATATTTTTTATTATTTTGGATAATTTTGTTTGTTATTTTTTGTAATGGGATTTTATTTTAATTTTTGGGGTGTTTTTTTTTTTAGATTAGAAATGTTTTATTTTTAATGGGCCGAACAAGAGCTGAATGCCCTTTTAAGGGCAATGCCCATACAAATGCCCTTTTCGGGGCAATGGGTAGATTAGGTTTATTTTTATTTTTTGGGTTTGGTGTGTGGGGGTTTGTAATGTTAGGGGGTGTTAGTTTTTGTTTTTTGCAAAAGAGCTGTTAATATTAGAGCAATGCCCTACAAAAGGCCCTTTTAAGGGCCCTTGGTGTTTATTATAGATTAGGGTTTTTTTACTTTGGGTTTTTTTTATGTGAAAAACGGGGTATTAGAATAGGAATAATTTTTATTGTTTTAGATAATTTCATTTGTTATTTTTTGCAATGGTATTTTTTTTATTTATTTTTTATTTTAGTGGTTATTATTTTTTGTAATTGTAGTTTTGATTTTTTAGTAATCTTAGGTTTTTTTTATTTTTACTAATGTTAGGTTTTTTATTTTTAGTAATGTTAGGTTTTATTAGTGTAAGCTTAAGTTTTATTTTTATTTCACAGTTAAGTTTGTATTTATTTTAACTAGGTAGATAGTAAATAGTTATATTGTAGCTAGCTTAGGTTTTATTTTTATTTCACAGGTAAATTTGTATTTATTTTTAAATAGGTAGTTAGTTAATAATTGTAACTTTAATTTAGGTCTATTTTAATTATGTTAAAGTTAGGGGATGTTAGGTTTAGGGGTTAATATAGTTTAATTTAGGTTGTTGCGATGTGGGGGCTGGAGGTTTAGGGGTTAATAGGTTTAGTTAGGGTCGGCGATGTCGGGGAACAGCGGTTTTGGGGTTAATAGGTTTAGTTAGTGTTGGCGATGTTTGGGAACAGCGGTTTAGGGGTTGATAGGTTTAGTTAGTGTCGGTGATGTTTAAGAACTGTGGTTTAGGAGTTAATTGGCTGAGTTAGTGGCAGCGATGTTTGGGAACTGCGATTTAGGGGATAATAGGTTTATTTCGTTTTAGGCGATGTCGGGGAACTGTGGGTATAGGTTTCGTTAGTGTTGGCTGTGTGGGGCGGTGCAGTTTAGGGGTCAATAGGTTTAGTTAGTGTTGGCGATGTCTGGGAATGGCGGTTTAGGGATTAATAGCTTTATTAGTGATTTAGTTAGTGTTGGTGATGTGGGGGGGTGCGGTTTAGGGGTTAATAGGTTAAGGTAGTGTTAGCGATGTGGGGGGGTGGTTTAGGGGTTAATAGCTTTATTTAGTGTCCGCGATGTGGGTGGCGGTGGTGGTTTTAGATAACTTTGTTTCGGAAATCGCCAGCAAATTAGTTAGGTTAAATTAAATCGTTTTTTCAGATCCTTTCGTTTTTTTCAGACCCATTCTTTATTCATATGCATTATTCTATTGTAAACTTCAGAATAGAATAATGCATATGAATAAAGAATGGATCTGAAAAAACGAACGGATCCGAAAAAACGATTAACTTAACTAATTTGCCGAAACATTTTTTTTTTTAAACTTAACTAAACTAATTTGCCGAAGCAAAATTATTTAACTAATGAAAACGAAACAAAACAATTTTTTTAGCGACGCACATGTCTGTCCAATTAACGTTTATCATCAAATTTGCTTTGTTCTCTTGGTACTCTTTGTTGACAGCTAAACCTAGGTAGACTCATATGCTAATTTATAAGCCATTGAAGGCCACCTCTTATCTCTTTTTCACAGCTAGACAGCGCTAGTTCATGTGTGTCATGTAGATACGACTGTGTTCACTCTTATTGAGTTACTTATGAGACAGCACTAATTGGCTAAAATGCAAGTCTGTCAAAAGAACTAAAATAAGGGGCAGTCTGCAGAGGCTCAAATACGTTCACAGTGGTAAAAAGTGTATTAATATAACTGTGTTGGTTATGCAAAACTGGGGGATGGGTAATAAAGGGATAATCTATATTTTTAAACAATTAACATTCTGAAGTAAACTGTTCCTTTAACTTCTTTTTATTAAATTTGCTTAGTTCTCTTGGTATCCTTTGTTGAAGAAGTAAAAATACACTACAGGGAGCTAGCTCAGCACATCCCTATGAAAAGAGGTATATATGTGCAACCACCTATCAACAGCTAGATCCCAGTAAGGCATTGCTGCTCGTGTTGGTTATGCAAAACTGGGGGATGGGTAATAAAGGGATAATCTATATTTTTATACAATTAACATTCTGAAGTAAACTGTTCCTTTAACTTCTTTTTATTAAATTTGCTTAGTTCTCTTGGTATCCTTTTTTGAAGAAGTAAAAATACACTACTGGGAGCTAGCTCAGCACATCCCTATGAAAAGAGGTATATATGTGCAACCACCTATCAACAGCTAGATCCCAGTAAGGCATTGCTGCACCTGAGCCTACCGATGTATTCTTTTCAACAAAGGATATGAAAATAATGAAACAAATTTGATAATAGAAGTAAAATGGAAAGATGTGTATCATTGCATGGGCTATTTCAGTTATGAAATAAAATGTTTTACGTTTCATGTCCCTTTAAGGACAAATATGTGCCAGTTTGTGAAACCTGTCATGTGCACTTCAAGTTTTCAGAAATGGAAAAACTTCTAATTTTCAGACTTAAATTACAGGAAAAGGAGTCAAAATAAATCATACAGTTATACTGCAACATGTTTTTTTTTACAACACATAGTGAAACATTTTAGTACACAATCTCAAAAGTCTTTACTTTGATTTTAAAGGCCAGCATTTTTTAAAAGGTCTTATATTTACTTTGCATAATTATGCTTTATTTTACTCTGTGATTTAAGAGGCCTGGAAACATACTATTCGCACTGAGAACTCACATATATCTGCAACAACCATACAGACACATAACACAGACCCCTACAGGCATGCAAACAAAACTAGCAATCATATTGACACACAGAAATATTCAAACACAGCATCCAAACAGATACAGCCATACAAAACATTTATATTAGCTTTAAAGGGACAGTCAAGTCCAAAAAAACTTTCATGTTTCAAATAGGGTATGTAATTTTAAACAACTTTCCAATTTACTTTTATCACCAATTTTGCTTTGTTCTCTTGGTATTCCTAGTTGAAAGCTAAACCTAGGAGGTTCATATGCTAATGTCTTAGACCTTGAAGGCCACCTTTAATCTAAATGCATTTTGATAGTTTTTCACCACTAGAGGGCATTAGTTCACGTGTTTCATATAGATAACATTGAGCTCATGTACGTGAATTAACCATGGCAACAGATCTGATTGGCTAAAATGCAAGTCTGTCAAAAGAACTGAAATAAGGGGGCAGTATGCTGAGGCTTAAAATACAAGGTAATTACAGAGGTAAAATTTGTAAAATTATAACTGTGTTGGTTATGCAAAACTGGGAAATTGGTAATTAAGGAATTATCTATCTTTTAAAACAACAAAAATTCTGGTGTTGACTGTCCCTTTAAGCATTCTTTCTGTTAGCTTTAGGCATTCTTTCTGTTAGTTTTATGCATTCTTTCTGTTAGTTTTAGGCAATCTTTCTGGTAGTTTAAGTCATTCTTTCTTGTAGCTTTTGGAATTCTGTTAGCTTTAAGCATTCTTTCTGTTAGCTTTAGGCATTCTTTCTGTTAGCTTTAGGCAGTCTTTCTTTTAGCTTTAGACAGTCTTTCTGGTAGTTTTAGGCAATCTTACTGTTAGCTTCAGGCATTCTTTCTGTTAGCTTTATGCATTCTTTCTGTTAGCTTAAGGCATTTTTTTCTGGTAGTTTTAGGCATTCTTTCTGGTAGTTTTAGGCATTCTTTCTAGTAGCTTTAGGAATTAGGTTAGCTTTAGCCATTCTTTCTGTTAGCTTAAGGCATTCTTTCTGTTAGCTTTAGGTATTCTTTCTGCTAGCTTTAGGCAGTCTTTCCGTTAGTTTTAGGCATACTTTCTGTTAGCTTTAGGCATTCTTTCTGTTAGCTTTAGCCATTCTTTCTGTTAGCTTAAGGCATTCTTTCTGTTAGCTTTAGGTATTCTTTCTGCTAGCTTTAGGCAGTCTTTCCGTTAGTTTTAGACATTCTTTCTGGTAGTTTTAGGCATTCTTTCTTCTAGCTTTAGGCAGTCTTTCCGTTAGTTTTAGACATTCTTTCTGGTAGTTTTAGGCATTCTTTCTGCTAGCTTTAGGCAGTCTTTCCGTTAGTTTTAGACATTCTTTCTGGTAGTTTTAGGCATACTTTCTGTTAGCTTTAGACATTCTTTCTGGTAGTTTTAGGCATTCTTTCTGTTAGCTTTAGGCATTCTTTCTGTTGGCTTTAGGCATTCTTTCTGGTAGTTTTAGGCATTCTTTCTGTTAGCTTTAGGCATTCTTTCTGTTAGCTTTAAACATTCTTTCCATTAGCTTTAGGCATTCTTTCTGGTAGTTTTACACATTCTTTCTATTAGCTTTAGGCAGTCTTTCTGTTAGCTTTAGGCATTCTTTCTGGTAGTTTTAGGCATTCTTTCTGTTAGCTTTAGGCATTCTTTCTGGTAGTTTTAGGCATTCTTTCTGTTAGCTTTAGGCATTCTTTCTGTTAGCTTTAGACATTCTTTCTGTTAGCTTTAGGCATTCTTTCTGGTAGTTTTACGTATTCTTTCTGTTAGCTTTAGGCATTCTTTCTGTTAGTTTTAGGCATTCTTTCTAGTAGTTTTAGGCATTCTTTCTGGTATTTTTAGGCAATCTTTCAGTTAGCTTTAGGCATTCTTTCTTGTAGTTTTAGGCATACTTTCTGCTAGCTTTAGGCATTCTTTCTGTTAGCTTTAGGCATTCTTTCTGTTAGCTTTAGACATTCTTTCTGTTAGCTTTAGGCATTCTTTCTGGTAGTTTTACTCATTCTTTCTGTTAGCTTTAGGTAGTCTTTTTGTTAGCTTTAGGCATTTTTTCTGGTAGTTTTACACATTCTTTCTGTTAGCTTTAGGCAGTCTTTCTGTTAGCTTTAGGCATTCTTTTTGGTTGTTTTAGGCATTCTTTCTGTTTGTTTTAGGCATTCTTTCTGTTAGCTTTAGGCATTCTTTCTGATAGTTTTAGGCATTCTTTCTGTTAGCTTTAGGCATTCTTTCTGGTAAACAAACAATAGTTGCAGGAGCACCGTGGTTATAGGTAAAATTCAAATACTTTATTGATAAATATTCAGGGTGTCCTCACCCAGAGGGTAAAATACAGTGTTGTATCAAATGAAAAGATAGGCTGACCAGTTTTGGCTACTGCCTTACTCTTAGCCTGCTTAAAACAATATGGTAACTTGCAAACTTAAAAACCTTCATCTGATTGCCCATTGGGTAGTGGGATACAAACTCCTCCCTCTCCTAAACCAATTGGGCTGTCCATTTACACGTAGTCCTAAATAACAAACAGCTGAAGTACTACCATGTCAATCACAACATTATTGTAAGTGTTTTAAACATTTAGGATGAATCATTTAAACCTGAAATGTAAACACTGTTTACTGCACCAAAGCATATAGGATCTGAAAGACTATCCAATTCTGACTTCTTATGGTTCACGTAGCTATCTGCTAGCTCACTCCTGTTTATCTCTCAAAAGCTTACATGTGCTGCTTCCAATAAAATTATACTACAAATGCCTTTGATTTAGATGTGTGTTCTAGCGTGTGCATACAAATTAACATAAGCTGACCTGATCACCAGGAAAACTTGTCCAACACGCCCATTTGTTTATACTACACACACCTGCCTTTTGCCGACATCAGAGCGGACCAATCAGGACATCGTGGCATACTCTACAAAATTGGCATCTGCATTATACTCTCTTTCAAGAAAGTATTTTATCACCTCCAAACCTTTCTCATGAGGTATGGTGGAGTATAGGAATCTCACATCCACTGTAAGCCATTTAAAATCACTCTGCCACACCACATCAGAGAGAAGGTTCAGAACATGTTT
This sequence comes from Bombina bombina, assembly GCF_027579735.1. Taxonomy (NCBI): domain Eukaryota; kingdom Metazoa; phylum Chordata; class Amphibia; order Anura; family Bombinatoridae; genus Bombina; species Bombina bombina. Next base: position 900,432,948 of record NC_069499.1, read on the forward strand.
TGTGTCAGATAAGGAGCTCCAAAGGACACTTACTAATGGCTGTAATATGCCATCAAGCCATTCCGACAAGTGTTCCAGCAGGGAACCTATTCCACTTACAATTGGTCTCCCCTGAAAGTTTACTGCTGACTTGTGGACTTTGGGCAGATGGTTAAACACCGGAATTACTGGATTCTGTACCAACAAATAAACTTTTGTTTCCTGGTTGATATATCCCAATTCTACCCCATCATCCACTAGGGAGACCAATTGTCGCTGGAATACCCTTATTGGATCCTGCAGCAACTACCATAGTCCTGTTCAATTCTCAGCTGCCTCAAGCACAAAATATTCCCTGTTCTAAGTCAGATAACAGTTACCGCATTTTGTTAAGGAAAATTAGTGAGTCACTAAGGACTCCACTGTTGCCATGATGTCCTGATTGGTCAGAATAGGATAGTCTTTTAGGTCTGATATACTTTGGTGCATCAAGTAGTGTTTAAATTTTAATTTTCAGACATATGTATTCATCCTAAATGTTTAAAACACTTACAATAATGAAAATTAGTGAGCCACTAAGGACTCCTCTGTTTGCCTTGATGTCCTGATTGGTCCGCTCTGATGTCGGAAAAAAGGCAGGGGTGTGTAGTATAAACAAATGGGCGTGTTGGACAAGTTTTCCTGGCGATCAGGTCAGCTTATGTTAATTTGTATGCACACGCTAAAACACACACCTAGATCAAAGACATTTGTAGTATAGTTTTATTGGAAGCAGCACATGTAAGCTTTTAAGAGATAAACAGGAGTGAGCTAGCAGATAGCTACGTGAACCATAAGAAGTCAGAATAGGATAGTCTTTCAGATCTGATATGCTTTGGTACAGTAAACAGTGTTTAAATTTCATATTTAAATGATTCATCCTAAATTTTTAAAACACTTACAATAATGTTGTGATTGACATGGTAGTATTTCAGCTGTTTGTTATTTAGGACTACGTGTAACTGGACAGTCCTATTGGTTTAGGAGAGGGAGGTGTGTGTATCCCACTACCCAATGGGCAATCAGATGAAGGTTTCTAAGTTTGCAAGTTACCATATTGTTTTAAGCAGACTAGGAGTAAGGCAGTAGCCAAAACCGGTCAACCTATCTTTTCATTTGATACAACACTGTATTTTACCCTCTGGGTGAGGACACCCTGTATATTTACCAATAAAGTATTTGAATTTTACCTATAACCACGGTGCTCCTGCAACTATTTTTTGTTTATTTGAATCATTACTGGCCAGCAGTGAGCACATGGCAAAGGGTACAGCTGCGGAGGAGGGGCTGCATACTACGGATGACTGATCTTTAAACGAATGGGATAGTGAGGACGCTGCAAAACACTGAAACAAGTGAAGCGGTCAATAAAGACAGGAACCAGTATTCCAGGCACTCGTGCAAGAAGTGAACACACCTGCAAGGGGTCTACTCTGCACTAGGAGAGTGAATAGAGGATGCGGAAGGGAAGTCTTTAAGAATTCAAACACACAACCTTAAGTGGTAAGTCACTTTGTAACATTTCTAATGAGTGTTAACAGTATCCCTATTGTATATAACTAATAGAGGGTAGGGGACTCTCCCTGAGTCTATACTGGACAGTGTATCTGATATCAGGCTCCTTTGGGGAGCATTTGGAAATTCTTTCTGTTAGCTTTAGGCATTTTTTCTGTTAGCCTTAGGCATTGTTTCTGGTAGTATTAGGCCTTCTTTCTGGTAGTTTTAGGCATTCTTTCTGGTATTTTTATGCTTTTTTTGTTAGTTTTAGGCATTCTTTCTGGTAGTTTTAGGCATTCTTTCTGGTAGTTTTAAGCATTCTTTCTATCAGCTTTAAGAATTATGTTAGCTTTAGGCATTTTTTCTGTTAGCTTAAGACAGACTGGTCGTATTAGGCCTTCTTTCTGGTAGTTTTAGGCATTCTTTCTGGTATTTTTATGCTTTTTTTTTGTTAGCTTTAGGCAGTCTTTCCATTAGTTTTAGGCATTCTTTCTGGTAGTTTTAGGCATTCTTTCTGGTAGTTTTAGGCAATCTTTCTGTTAGCTTTAGGCATTCTTATTGGTAGTTTTAGGCATTCTTTCTGTTAACTTTAGGCATTCTTACTGGTAGATTTAGGCATTCTTTCTGTTAGCTTTAGGCATTCTTTCTGTGAGCTTTAGGCATTTTTTCTGTTAGCTTTAGGCATTGTTTCTGATAGTATTAGGCCTTCTTTCTGGTAGTTTTAGGCATTCTTTCTGGTAGTTTTAGGCATTCTTTCTGGTAATTTTAGGCATTCTTTCTGGTAGTTTTAGGCATTATTTCTGGTAGTTTTGGGCACACCTCAGATTGGTGATCAAACCTGTGTCTATCCACACCTTATTTTTGTCAGTTTTCAGCTCACAACAGGCCCCAGACTATTTTGTGCATTAAACTAGGAATTATGTCCATTACATATGCAAATCCTTTTTGCTACGTATTACTCTAAAGCAGACTCCAGATTAAACGTGCAGTTTGTTTACCTTTCCTCCTGTCCTACTACACCTATGTGTGGCATGATGCTTTTTTTTCCACCACATGCAGAAACTCAGAGTAGAAAAAGAAAAGAAGGAGAGACTACATTCTAACAAAAGCGCAAATGGTAATCATGTGGTTATTTGACAAGTCATAGCCCCACTGCATGCTGCAAGGAGGGTTTAGCACCACCAAAGGCAAGAAATGAACTTTGCTTCCCCTACCAGCTTGCAATGGCTTAGATTCATAGATGATCATGAGGTTGGTGAGAAGCTATTTTTATTTCTTTTTAACAGTTTTCAAGTTTTCTATTATGCATGCGTTAGATTGGATTGTGTTAAAGATGAAGATTTTTTTATTTCAAATTTAAATATGTTCTGCAATGTTTTGAAGACTTTTTTATGCTGCTTATGTTTCCCAGTGAAGCTTATACTGTGCATCATCAAGTGAGCACTTACGATATAGATGCTGTTTCTTTATATAAAATGGAGCATGAAAAGAAACTGTAGTGCAATACAAATTTTTAGAATTCTGCCATTTTAGAGTTGCAATGTAACAGCATTTTTTCCTGTGAAATATTAGCTTCACAAACTGGTTTAATTTAATCCTTTTCTTGTATCCTAGATCAGTGTTTATCAACCACGGTCCCCAAGTACCCACAACAGACCAGGTTTTCATTATAGCTGAACTAGAGCATAGGCGAAATAATCAGCTGATCGGTAACCATGGTTACAAATCTGCTCTCACCCATCAGCTGATTATTTCACCTGTGCTTTAGTTCAGCTATAATGAAAATATGGCCTGTTAGGGGTACTTGAAGCCCACAGTTCAGAAACACTGTCCTAGAGGTTAAGTTTGGTTCAGGGTGAAAGGTTTTGTACATATATTAAAGAGGTATAAAACAGTATTTTCATTTTTGTAGTAAAAAAAAGCATTTACCAGTGGGTTGTGCTTGACAGAAATCACTGTAATATGTATTATTCATCATTTTATTTTTTCTACAAAATTTGTGCAGCATCAATTACTTCCTGTCACAGCCCCACAAGGGGGCTGTGGTCCTAACAGTAAGGCAAATATATATATATATATATATATATATATATATATATACATGTATATATTTATATAGATATATACAGTAGGTATAGATATACACTTTACAATAAATCATATACAGTATTTTTTAAAAATAAAAAGACCATTTTCTTCTATTTGAAGAATATTGGATTGTAAAATATTCATAACTACCATCTGGTTTAGCTCTGTAGGTCTAACGCGGTGTCGGGTTAGCACGCAAGCGATAACTGTTAGTTGTTTTGTTTTTTAAAGCTCGCTCCATTGAAGTCTATTGGGAGAAATATGTTAATGTGCATTGGGTTTTGCTTGTGCGGAAACTATTTAGTTTCCACTTGTAATATATGGGCTAACCTGAAAGCCTTAAAAAGTTTACTCTTTGTGGTGTTTGTGCGCGAGCAAAAAAAATATATTTAGCGCAACTAATCTAGCCCAATGTGTTTCTTTTTATGTTTACTATGATTTAACTTTTTTTATACTAAAGGAGCACTATGTCATATCCCTTTAATATAATATTACTTGTACATATGGTAAATATTTCCATTAAGATATTTTATATGAGCAAGAAATGCATTGGGTATAAATTACAATTTGCAGTGAGGTGAACAATACATGTTAATTAGTATGATACTTGTATTATGCAAGAACAGAGAAATGTTTTGTTCTCAAAAAACAAACAAATAATGATATTCCTCATCAAATTCACAAAAAAAAAAAAAATGACACCAAACTTTTAAAAATCTATATTTTAATTTGATTTGGGTTTTTTTCTTAGTCTGAAGCATCTGTAATATAATCACTTGTTTTATTCTTTATTTAAATAGCAATAGCAATTAAACACACACAATTCACAGATTAGCTCATCAAGAACGGCGAGAAGTGTGATACCTGTATTTTTTTTTCTGTTACTTGTTTCTCTTTGAAACTTTTAAGTCTCAGTAAGGTACATTCTAATTATTTATCTACAAAAATTCCACTAGAGTTTAAATGGAACTTAATAAATAAAAGTCTTGATACGCTTTTCTAAAGGATTAGCATATATCCCAATGTTTAAGATAAGAAAATGCTGAAAACTCTCCTTTTAGAAATCATAGAATTGATTCAATTGTATCAATTGCACAAAATGTTCTGAGAGATAAACCTATCTTTATCTTGATCGGGCATATTTCTTTAAAGTGTATCAGATGTAAAATCATATTAACTGGTTAGCATTGTGAATTGTGTTTTCTTTAATAAGATATTATTTGATGACTTATTGTTCACGACAGAAGGTTAAAGATTCGAACAAAGTTAACTTGTAATTGAATTCTGGAGAATAAAAAGGATTCTCACAACTCGTTTTAAATAAGTAATCATGTATTCATCTAAAACATGTAATTTATTTTGCAGCTTTGTCTATCTATCTATCTATCTATCTATCTTTCTATCTATCTATCTATCTCTGTATTTTTGTCTTCTATCTATCATCTATCTATCTATCTATCTATCATTTATCTATCTATCTACCTGTTTGTCTGTCTATCTATCTATCTGTCTGTCTGGCTGGCTGGCTGGCTATATGTCTGTCTGCCTGTCTGTCTATATATGTCTGTCTGTCTATTCTATATATCTATCTTTTTATATCTCTGTCTATCTGTCTATCTAATTGTCATGACCAAGGATATTAACACTTATATCTGTATAGTACAGTTATTAGTAACAGGCATTTTCTGATTTTTTTAATTAGACTCTGCAGTACTAAAACAGTCCATCTTAATTTGTTCATAATCTAAGTGTTATCTACACAACATTTTGAATATATCTTACTTTCTATACCAATAACCTCATGCAATTACATTTTCTTTTGCCATGTTATGCCAATCACTTTCTATTTATATGGGTGGGAAATTCCAAATTGGATAAAAAGATTCTAGTGTTTAATTAGGAACAGTTATCATTATTACTTACAAACTAGAGGGAGATGTGACTCCTCATTCAAAAGAGGGGAGTTTTATTTTTGAAATACAGGATCTCATTCTCTCTAACAGCCCCCATCCACAGAAATAAATCCCTGGTTTTCAGTGGGGCAGGTATATAACATTTTTTTTTTTTTTTTTTAAATACATTTTTTATTGAAGTTGAAATAAGTATTAACAAACAAGATTCACCCTTAGAACAAAATTACATCAAAGAGAGTCTTACATTGTCTGTAATCCAAGTTTGGTGACAAAGCAGTGTTGACATATAATAAGAGAGTTACGGATATTCATATTTTAACTTGGTGCTAGACAAAAGTGCAGGTGAAATGAAATAGAACTTCATTTTATATTATATTATTGGCAAGTGATCTCCACAACACAATGGAAAACGCTTCATGGCATATCTGAGTCAGAACTTCAGTCTGTGGAGAGTTAGTATGTGTGTTGGCCACTCTTGGGCCGACGTATGTAGGGGGGGAGGGGAGATCAGCGGGCAAAAAGCCGCTCAGATAGAAGAGGGGGAAATGGAGGGGCGGAGCCTTCTAATCAATGCGGAGGAGTTTTTAATATAATTAAGTATGGGTTGGTTTCCTCTTCTGTTAAATAGATAAGTTATGCCGAGCCATGCCTTCCCAGTTAGCACAGCCCGGCAGTATCTATAGCTACTGAGAGGTGAGATTATATATTCTAGGGTGGGACGTGGGATGGATAAGACAGCTACTGGACCCTTAAAGTCTGTCTGGAAGGAGAGGGGGAGTCTTAGTGAGACTGGATGGGAGGTAGACTATAAATGGGTTAGTTTAATTCAGAAGGATTACTACTGAGCATTATAGAGATAGCCAAACTTTGCTCTAAGACCTGTAGTCAGGGTAGTACAGGTAGGACTGGTTTGAAATTAGATTAGTGAAAGACATAGGTGCGAGCAAACTATATATACTATATAAGTTCCTACAGTGACAGTGTATGTAGCATTAAGCTATATCATGCATACTTAACTCGGACTTACAGGCTTCTTGTTGGATGTGCCAGTTGGTTATAAACTCAGAAAAAGTTTGCTATATAGGAGAGACCTTTAGGATTGGCATCAAGCTAATATGGTTTTAATTAGCAGTAGAGCTAAAGTTGGAGACCCACAAAGCTATAAAGTTATTAGGAAATATGACTCATAACAGAATACCTAGTAGCCAGTAATTAAACAGTGCTAGAACGTCTGTAGGAGTAAGAGACAATTGGGTTATAAAATTATAAAATGAGTGAGAGATACATTTCAGCTAAGTACAATCGTAGGTATGACTCCCACTAACTGTATCTGAAGGGTAAATGGGAGTTATGGGTAAAATATATCAGCTAGGCAGTGCTCCTGATTTTAGGTACCAAAAGTAGTAGTATCCTGTATGAGCATAAGTGTATTAACCGGCAAAAAAAAAAAAAAAAAAAAAAAACAACATAGAGTAGCGATAAACAGTTAAGAAGACATAGACTTATATGAAAACCAGAGACAATACAAAAGTACTACCAATACCTCAGTACTATGTAAGGTGCTTTATCAGCCCCCACCAAGTGTTAGTATATACACCCAGATCAAGGTTATGCACACTAAGTAACAACAGGAATCTATAAACAGTTTCATATGCATAGGATATATACATTTTGGTTGAAATAGACATCAGTGGGGAATGGTATTTATCTCACAGTATGGTTGTGCTCTAAGGTACTCTTTTAGTATATATACATGAACTAGGTCTATAATCAGGAACTAGCTAACAGAAACAGCGTCCAGACCAAGTACATTTCAGACACACAAATGTCTGTGAAGGCAGTGTGACCATATCGTTGATGCAAGCGTCCCAAACCTTAATCTAGGATATAAAACTGTGTATGTATAGTCCAAAATTATCATAAGCTGATAATAAATTATATTAATTTGGGTCAGACCTCAGAATTCTAAGCTTTCGTCATTGTATAAGGAGTAATCTCTGCTTCCCTGGAGTGACTTTACAGCCCAGAAATATATATGAAATCAGGACTACGTATGTAAAAGTCCTGCCAGTTTGCATAAGTTCACATACCATCGTATCACAGTGTAAGCACATATTTCTGAAACAAATGTGAGATAGGGAAAGTTTAGATAGATCGCAGTTTCCTTTCCAGAATGTCCTGAGAGCAGCCTCCCGGGTCAAAATGGCCTTTCAGTACATCGATGTGATGTATGGCATCCGATCTATGGGCCCCAGATAGAGCTAAGTCCTGAGCAATCAGTGTAGGAAGAGAGCGGTGTAATCCTGAATTACCTTTATGCGGCATTAGATGGGCAGACAATCCGCGGACCCCCAAGTTGAGAGCTGCGGAGCAGATGCAGGGGCAAGTGGCCTCCGGCCAAACCTCACCTCTGTCCCAGGACTTCTCAAGCGGTGAGCGTAGGGTCTCTTTCTCTGCGCCGTCTGTAGCCCTAAGGATGTTAGGTGTAGGCGGTATTTGCCAACTTGAGGAAGGAGGTATAAAGAGCAGGGAGCGCTGTTGTTTCACGATCTGTAGATATTCCGCTGACTCAGACACAGCGGCCCCTGTTTGGACCGTTTCAACTGGGCATGCCTGTGACAGATTGTTGCCGGGTGAGATTGTGGTTGGACCTCGACTGAGATGCTTTTCTTGCGGTGGCTCAGGAGAGTGTGTTGTAGAAAAAAAGTCAGCCACGTGGGTGTCAGGACTGGGTAGGTGATCAGCGCCATCTTGGTTGCGGAGTTCCACAATGCTGGCTCTTAAGCTGCTAAAATGATAGTTGGCTTTGTCAATCAGTCCTTCCAAAATAGAGATTAGGTATGCGGAAGGTTCCCCCATCCTAAGAGCTTGGTATTCAGGATATAGAAGCTCCTAAAACACTATAGATAATGATGTTAATAATCAGGTCTCAGGAGCTCTGCAGTAACACGTCTTTCCTCTGTGAGAGTTGGCTCCGCCCCTCGGTATATAACATTTTAACTGAAATAATTTACTTCAAAAGAAGACTTGGGGGCTGATTTATCATTAGTCTGTCAGACATGATCCACTCAGTGGATCATGTCCGACAGACATCGATGAATGCCGACAGCATACACTGTCGGCATTTTTCATTGTACAAACAGTTCTTGTGAACTGCTTGTGGAATGCCGCCCCCTGCAGATTCATGGCCAATCGGTTGCTAGCAGGGGGTGTCAATCAGCCCAATCGTATGAGATTGGGTGGATTGATTTCTGCAGCCTCAGACCGCTTAAGACCGCTGCTTCATAACTGCTGTTTCTGGCAAGACTGAAGGCTCGCGCGGAAACAGGGGCATCAGGGGCCATTCAGCCCTTGATAAATCAGCCCCAAAGTGACCACTTCTCCTGCACTTTTATTTTTATTGGTGATTGCAAATTTTTTCCCCTTCATTTTACAGTAATTACTTGCATTTTTGACGGATGAGTGTTGAAAACCTCAAGGCATAAATTCTGGAAAACAAACACCTCCCCCACACTGACAATGAGACAATGGCCCCTAGTTATCAAGCCGTCAACCTCAAATACGCTGGAATTCCGCAGCGTATTTGTGGCGAGGCTGATTCGCCTTAGTTATCAAGCCCTGCTGCCCGGCAAAAGTAGAATTTAGTGACGTAAGCTTCGATCCGCACAGATCGATTCTTACGTCACTCCAGATGTTCCGAACACAAGTTTGGCACAATCTGACTACTTTTGCTAGTTATCAAAAAACTAGCAGGTACGCTCGGCACTTTTCCGGCCCAGCGTACCTGGTTTTCAATCTGCCGCCCTGAAGGCGGCGGATCCCATAGGAATCAATGGGAGTCTGACCATAGCGAAAGCTCATGTTCGCTGCTGCCCGACATCCCATTGATTCCTATGGGAAATGTGTACAACTAACACCCTAACATGTACCCCGAGTCTAAACACCCCTAATCTGCCCCCCACACCGCCGCAACTAAATACATTTATTACCCCCTAAACAGCCGCTCCCGGACCCCGCCGCAACCTACATTATACATATTAACCCCTAATCTGCCGCCCCCTATACTGCCCCAACTAAATAAAGTTATTCCCCCTAAACCGCCGCTCCCGGACCCCGCCGCAACTATAATAAATATGTTAACCCCTAAACCGCCGCTCCCGCTCCAGGACCCCGCCACCACCTACATAATACCTATTAACCCCAATCCTGCCCCCCCTACACCGCCGCCACCTATAATAAATTTATTAACCCCTATCCTGCCGATCCCGGACCCCGCCGCAACTAAATAAATTGTTTAACCCCTAAACCGCTGCTCCCGGAACCCGCCGCCACCTATATTAAACTTATTGACCCCTAATCTGCCCCCCTACACCATCGCCACCTATAATAAATTTATTGACCCCTATCCTGCCCCCCATATACCGCCGCCACTATAATAAAATTATTAACCCCTAAACCTAAGTCTAACCCTAACCCTAACACCCACCTAACTTAAATATTAATTAAATACATCTAAATATTATAACTCTTATTAACTAAATTAATCCTATTTAAAACTAAATACTTACCTTTAAAATAAACCCTAATATAGCTACAATATAAATAATAATTATATTGTATCTATCTTAGGATTTATTTTTATTTTACAGGCAAATTTCAATTTATTTTAACTAGGTACAATAGCTATTAAATAGTTAATACTATTTAATAGCTACCTAGCTAAAATAAAGAGAAATTTACCAGTAAAATAAAAACTAACCTAAGTTACAATTACACCTAACACTACACTATCATTAAATAAATTATTCTTATTTAAAACTAAATACTTACCTGTAAAATAAACCCTAAGATAGCTACAATGTAATTAATAATTACATTGTAGCTATTTTATGATTTATATTTATTTTACAGGTAACTTTGTATTTCATTTAGCTAGTTAGAATAGTTATTAAATAGTTATTAACTATTTAATATCTACCTAGCTAAAAGAAATACAAAATTACCTGTAAAATTAATCCTAATAATTAAACCTAACACTACACTATCATTAAATAAATTAAATTAATTAACTACAAATACCTAAAATTAAATACAATTAAATAAACTAACTAAAGTACAAAATATAAAAAAACTGTTACAAAAAATAAAAAAAATAAGTTACAAACATTTAAAAAATATTACAACAAATTACACCTAATCTAAGCCCCCTAATAAAATAACAAAGCCCCCCAAAATAAAAAAAATGCCCTTCCCTATTCTACATTAAAAAGTTAACAGCTCTATTACCTTACCAGCCCAAATAAATCAGCTCTTTTGCCTGTAAAAAACAAAATTACAACCCCCCCAACATTAAAACCCACCACCCACACACCCCTACTCTAACCCAAACCCCCCTTAAATAAACACTACCCCCCTGAAGATCATCCTACCTTTAGCCGTCTTCAGCCAGCCGACCACCGATGGAACAGAAGAGGACACCCGCAGTGGCCAAAGTCATCATCCAAGGGGCGCTGAAGAGGTCATCTATCTGATTGAAGTTTTCATCCAGGCGGCATCTTCAATCTTCATCCATCCGGAGCGGAGCGGAGCCATCTTCAGATGATCCGACGCGGAGCCATCTTCTTCCACCGACGACTTCCCGACGAATCATGGTTCCTTTAAGTGACGTCATCCAAGATGGCATCCCTCGAATTCCGATTGGCTGATAAAATCAGAATTAAGGTAGGAAAAATCTGATTGGCTCCGCTCCAGATGGATGAAGATTGAAGACGCCGCCTGGATGAAGACTTCAATCGGATGGAAGACCTCTTCAGCGCCCCTTGGATGATGACTTCAATCGGATGGAAGACTTCTTCAGCGCCCCTTGGATGAAGACTTCGGCCGCTGCATATGTCCTCTGACTCCTCTTCTGTTCCATCGGTGGTCGGCTGGCTGAAGACAGCTAAAGGTAGGATGATCTTCGGGGGGTAGTGTTAGGTTTATTTAAGGGGGGTTTGGGTTAGAGTAGGGGTGTGTGGGTGGTGGGTTTTAATGTTGGGGGGTTGTAATTTTTTTTACAGGCAAAAGAGCTGATTTCTTTGGGGCATGCCCCGCAAAAGGCCCTTTTAAGGGCTGGTAAGGTAATAGAGCTGTTAACTTTTTAATGTAGAATAGGGTAGGGCATTTTTTATTTTGAGGGCTTTGTTATTTTATTAGGGGGCTTAGATTAGGTGTAAGTAGTTTAAAATTGTTGTAATATTAGGTGCTTAGATTAGGTGTAATTTGTTGTAATATTTTTTAAATGTTTGTAACTTATTTTTTTTATTTTTTGTAACAGTTTTTTTTATATTTTGTACTTTAGTTAGTTTATTTAATTGTATTTAATTGTAGTTATTTGTAGTTAATTAATTTAATTTATTTAATGATAGTGTAGTGTTAGGTTTAATTGTAACTTAGGTTAGGATTAATTTTACAGGTAATGTTGTATTTCTTTTAGCTAGGTAGATATTAAATAGTTAATAACTATTTAATAACTATTCTAACTAGCTAAACGAAATACAAAGTTACCTGTAAAATAAATATAAATCATAAAATACCTACAATGTAATTATTAATTACATTGTAGCTATCTTAGGGTTTATTTTACAGGTAAGTATTTAGTTTTAAATAGGAATAATTTATTTAATGATAGTGTAGTGTTAGGTGTAATTGTAACTTAGGTTAGTTTTTATTTTACTGGTAAATTTCTCTTTATTTTAGCTAGGTAGCTATTAAATAGTTATTAACTATTTAATAGCTATTGTACCTAGTTAAAATAAATTGAAATTTGCCTGTAAAATAAAAATAAATCCTAAGATAGATACAATATAATTATTATTTATATTGTAGCTATATTAGGGTTTATTTTAAAGGTAAGTATTTAGTTTTAAATAGGATTAATTTAGTTAATAAGAGTTATAATATTTAGATGTATTTAATTAATATTTAAGTTAGGTGGGTGTTAGGGTTAGGGTTAGACTTAGGTTTAGGGGTTAACATATTTATTATAGTTGTGGCGGTGTAGGGGGGGCAGGATAGGGGTTAATAAATTTATTATAGGTGGTGACGGTGTAGGGGGGGCAGATTAGGGGTTAATACGTTTAATATAGGTGGCGTCGGCGTCCAGGAGCAGCGGTTTAGGGGTTAAACAATTTATTTAGTTGCAGTGGGGTCCGGGTTCGGCAGGATAGGGGTTAATAAATTTATTATAGGTGGCGGCAGTATAGGGGGGGGCAGGATAGGTGTTATTAGGTATAATGGTAGGTATAATGTAGGTGGCGGTGGGCTCCGGGAGAGGCGGTTTAGGGGTTAATACATTTATTATAGTTGTGGCGGGGTCTAGGAGCGGTGGTTTAGGGGTTAATAACTTTATTTAGTTGCGGGGGACTCCGGGGGCGCCGGTATAGGGGGCAGAACAGTGTAGTTTAGTGTGAGTGCTTAGTGACAGGGGTATCAATAAAGCTGGGAAAAAGCCGAAGAGCAGCGAGATCGGATGAGTGATAACTATCACAGTCCGCTGCTCATCGCCCCGTACTTGGTGCGCGGCTTTTTGACAGTTTTATTGATAACTTTGGCGAGCGTATTCAGGTCCGCGGCGGCGATGTGAGGCGAGCTTAGGCGGGCGTATTGGGGCCGGCGATGGAAGGTAAGTAGACACGTTGATAACTAGGCCTCAGTGTGTTTTCCCCTGGATACTTCCTTAATCATTACATCACAAACAGTGTGATGACATCACACTTCATGTCATTGTTCTCATTTTATGAATAATGTGGATGATGATGTATTGTTATTCCCATTCAAATAATTAGGTTACACATAAGCATGTTTTATGTATATAAAAAAAAAATATTGCTATTAAAAAACAAAACAAAACATTGTTCTACTAGATCAGTGAAATTTTACCTGCTTAATGTGACAAGCAATCATATGCCTTTGTGCCACCATACTTATTAATAGAAAAAATAATGCTACTGTAAATTAAATGCATTGTGGCTACCATTGATAAATACCATAAGATTATTATAGGGAATACTTTCAACAGCTGCATCGGTAGCTTTTATAAATGATTTTACAGTCTTCACCAGCAGTCCTATCTTGGGAAAAGGCTGCTGCTCCTTATCTGTTATAAGAGCACTAACATTTTTTCTGAAACATGAGCTTTAAACTTGCTTCAATTTCATCCATAAAATACAAAGATGTGTGAAGATACATAGGAACCAGATGGCTAAGCCTTTAATTAGCTTTGACTTGTGCTACCTAGCTTAATCTTGCTCTTTAAATGTTTTTTTCTAATTCTTTGAGTATTGTTGCTAAGGCCTATGGATATTAATCTGGAATCTAATGGTTATTTCCTCATCAAGCTGTTCGCTAATATTTTCTAACCTCCATGACTTTTACAAATGTGAAAAGTCATGAAGCTTGATGAATGAGCAGTAGGAAAGTTCCAACTTAATGCTTCTGAACAATCATTATGTGTTATGTACCTTCAGATACTGCAAAGTTACAAATAGCTGATATATGTCTGCAGATTGCAATACAAATGCAGTAATACAATGTTGTTTATTATTTGTATAGACCAGTCAATGTGACAAATAAAGATTAGTCATCTCAAACTGATTAGTAATTATGATGAACAATAAATTGTATGATTTGATTTATAGACTTTTTATGACATAGTTTGCAAAGAATTCTCTGCCAAGACAACAGATATGTTTTTGTTACTTTTGTAGATTTTTCAATAAACTGGGTAAATTCTGGTTTCCATATAAAAAAAAATTATATTTTGATTGTGTAAGTATAAAATTGACAACCATTTAAGGTGATTCCAATCTTTTATAAACTAGTGCAATTATGACCTACTATACTATAATAATATAGGGTAGATTTAACAAATGTCGGACAGACATGATCCGCTGTAGACCTCTCGACATCGCTAAATGCCGACAGCATACATGCACAAGCATTTCTAGTGAAATGCTCGTGCAATTCGCCCCCTGCACATTCGCGGACAATCTGCCGCTAGCAGGGGGTGTCAATCATCCCGATCCTATCTGATCGGGATGATGCAGTCCGCTACCTCAGAGGTGGCAGATGAGTTAAGGTTCAGCGGTCTTATGACCGCTGCTTCTTAACTTAGGTTTCAGGCGGACCTGAAATTTTGGGGGTAAATTGCAGCATCCGCTGCTTTATAAATCTACTCCCATATCTTTTAATAGCAATTTAGTCAGAATCTCTGGTAAACAAATTCCCCCCAAAAAAGGAACAGTCAAGTCAAAATTGAACTTTCATGTTACAGATAGGGTACGCAATTTTAAACAACTTCCCAATTTACTTTAGCATCAAGCTTGCTTTGTTCTCTTGGTATTCTTTGTTGAAAACTAAATCTAGGTTGTCTTATATGCTCATTTCTATGCCCTTGAAATCCGCTTCTTATCTCAGTGCCTTTCCACAGTTTTTCACAGCAAGACAGCGCTAGTTCATGTGTGTCATATAGATAACATTGAGCTCACTCCTGTGGAGTTATTTATAGGTCAGCATTGACTAGCTAAAATGCAGGTCTATCAAAAGAACTTAAATAAGGGGGTAGTCTGCAGAGGATTAGATACATAGTAATCACAGAGGTAAAAAGTGTATTAATATAAACATGTTTGTTATGGAAAACTGGAGAATGGGTAATAAAGGGATTATCTATCTTTTTATACAATAAACATTTTGGAGTAGACTGTCCCTTTAAGCCAATATACAGTTTTTGTGTCTAAGTACTAAGATTAATTTTAGGGCTCTCAAGTTACACTATGAGACAGTGTGACACACTATTTGATGGCTGTTCTCTAGTCCATACTATGGATCAGTAAAATCAAACTATGAAATTAAATCAAGCAAAACCTTTTACATTTAGCATAGCAAATATCTAATTTGACTTTTATACCTCAAAAGACCTAACATGTTAATGAAATAGTTTAACATGATGAAATTAACAAAGCCTGTAACATGCAATGTGACTATTGCTTAGATCAGAGCACAAGATCATGTGCATCCGTTCCTAAATGATCACTGCAAAAGAGATTATGAGGCATATTTAAGAAATGTCTTGCGGACCTGATCCGAAAGTGCGGATCAGGTCCGCAAGACATCGATGAATGCGGAGAGCAATACGCTCTCCGCATTTAACATTGCCCCAGCAGCTCACAAGAGCTGCTGGTGCAACGCCGCCCCCTGCAGATTCGCGGTCAATGGGCCGCCAGCAGGGAGCTGTCAGTCAACCCGATCGTACTCAATCGGGTTGAATTGTTGCGATTCCTGTCCACTTGCTCAGAGCAGGCGGACAGGGTTATGGAGCAGCGGTCTTTGTGACCGCTGCTTCATAACTGCTGTTTCTGGCGAGTCTGAAGAATCGCCAGAAACACAGGCATTCAAGCTCCTTTCGGAGCTTGATAGATAGGCCTCTATTAGTAGATTCCAACAAGCTTTTCAACAGATGTATCACTGAGCTGATTTTGATTGGCAAAGTAAATAGTTCTCACAAAATTATGTGTTAAATATTTTAAAATCATTTAATAAAAATGCAGATATGAATTTCCGCTTTACTATCCATATATAAAAACTGACACTTTAAAGGGACATGAAACACATTTTTTTTTTTTTTCATGATTCAGACAGGGAATACAAATTTAAACAACTTTTCAAATTACTTGTATTTTCTAATTTGCGTTATTATCTTACAATGCTTTCTTGAAGAAACAGCAATGCACTACTGGGAGCTAACTTAATGCACTGGGTGAACCAGTAACATGAGGCATATATGTGAAGCCACCAATCAGCAACTCCTGAGCCTACATAGGTGTCTTTTTCAACAAAGGATGTCAAGAGTACAAAATAAATTAGATATTTGAAGTAAATTGGAAAGTTGAATCATGAAATAAATCAGTTTCATGTTCCTTTGTATTCTTTGCTTTGCCATTTCACATTCCTATGCTGAAGCTGTTTTTAGTCTGCATTTATAAGTCAAAATGTATGCTTTTGATGTGAAGTAACCACACAAATAATGCATTGCTTTTTTTTTCAACAGACCAATCACTAATTGTTTAATAATTTATAATTTTATCTTGCAACAATACCAAAATAATGGAAAGGTCACCATATGGAATGACAAAAAAGTAAAACATTTTGGGGGGTTTTATAGCATTTATGGTAAAAAAAAAATATATAGGAATCATAATTTCTTAAATATTTCAAACACAGACTTTCTGTGTTAACTTTAACGCCTTCCTCACCTTAGGACATCCAATGCCGTCCTAACTGCGATGGGCTATAGTGCTGTTAGGACTACCTGGAATGTCCTAGCGGTTTGGCTGTTTTGAAGCCAATGGCGCTTCCTGATTGAGATCGTGGCCTGGAGGGATCGTGGCCCCCTGACCCGATCCCATCATTGAAATCTCACGATCGCATGCACAGTCATGTGATTTCAGTTTGTTTACATTGGAATGTTGTTCCGATGTAGACAAATGAGGCCCGTCATGATAGGCTAAAGGCCCCATTTATTAATGTGCAGGGGGGGCACAGTTCCTAGGCAGGGAACATGTCTGCCTGAGCTTAGAGGGAATAAGGCAGCATTCGCCAATTGCATTTACCATTGCACAAGCAATTGCTCGTACAATAGCAAGAGTTGTCAATCACCCCAAGCAGATTTTACAACAACTGATTCTTAACTTGTGGTTGCAGGGTCACTTGTACAAGTTTATACAACAAGGGCTTCAAAGCTTCATCCACAGCTTCATAAATGGAGCCCTTTCCCAAAACTTCTAATGGAAACTCCTGAGGTATGATGAGGAATGATGTATAAATAAATTATTAAGAATTGTTAAGTCTGAATATTTAAAATAATTCTGAGTACACTATTAAATTTAAAGGCTGTATAAAGAGGGGTGTTTTGCACAATAAACATTATAGGGAAAGAGGACCAAAATAATCCAACTGCACCGAGGAATATCAAATATAAATAGTATATGATTTTAAACAATGATCCAATTTACTTCTATTATCAAATTTGCATTGTTCTCTTGGTATCTCTTGTTGAAGACTAAATCTAGGTAGGGTTTAGGAGTGTGCACATGTCTATAGCACTCTATGGGGGGTAGTTATCAAGCCGTCTACTTTTCTGGCTTCGCCGGCCCAATACGTCCGCCTAAGCTCGCCTACCTTCGCCGCCGCGGACCTTGAATACGTTCGCCTAAGTTATCAAATAAAGCTGTCAAAAAGCCGCGGGGCGATGAGCAGCGGACTGTGACAGTTATCACTCATCCGATCTCGCTGCCCTTCGGCTTTTTCCCAGCTTTATTGCTAGCCTGTCACTAAGCACTCACACTAAACTACACTGTTCTACCCCCTATACCGGCGCCCCCGGAGGCCCCCGCAACTAAATAAAGTTACTAACCCCTAAACCGCCGCTCCTAGACCCCGCCGCAAGTCTTATAAATGTATTAACCCCTAAACCGCCGCTCCTAGACCCCGCCGCAAGTCTTATAAATGTATTAACCCCTAAACCGCCGCTCCTAGACCCCGCCGCAAGTCTTATAAATGTATTAACCCCTAAACCGCCGCTCCCGGACACCGCTGCCACCTACATTATACCTAGTAACCCCTATCCTGCCCCCCCTATACCGTCGCCCTCTATTATAAAATTATTAACCCCTATCCTGCTGATCCCGCACCTCTCCGCAACTAAATAAATAGTTTAACCCCTAAACCGCCGCTCCATGAACCCGCCGCAACCTATAATAAATTTATTAACCCCTATCCTGCCCCCCACTACGCCGCCGCCACTGTAATAAAATTATTAACCCCTAAACCTAAGTCTAACCCTAACCATAACGCCCCCCTAACTTAAATATTAATTAAATATATCTAAATAAATTAACTCTTATTAACTAAATGAATCCTATTTAAAACTAAATACTTACTTATAAAATAAACCCTAATATAGCTACAATATAAATAATAATTATATTCTAGCTATCTTAGGATTTATATTTATTTTACAGGTACCTTTCAATTTATTTTAACCAGGTACAATAGCTATTAAATAGTTATTAACTATTTAATAGCTTACCTAGCTAAAATAAAGAGAAATGTACCTGTGAAATAAATCCTAACCTAAGTTACAATTACACCTAACACTACACTATACTTTAATAAATTATTCCTATTTAAAAATAAATACTTACCTGTAAAATAAACCCTAAGATAGCTACAATGTAATTAATACTTATATTATAGCTATCTTAGGATTTATATTTAGTTTACAGGTAACTTTGTATTTATTTTAGCTAGTTAGAATAGTTATTAAATAGTTATTTACTATTTAATAACTACCTAGCTAAAAGAAATACAAAATTACCTGTAAAATAAATCCTAACTTAAGTTACAATTAAACCTAATACTACACTATCATTAAATTAACTAAATAAATTAACTACAAATAACTACAATTAAATACAATTACATAAACTAACTAAAGTACAAAAAATAAAAAAAGCTAAGTTACAAAAAATAAAAAAATAAGTTACAAGCATGTTAAAAATATTACAACAATTTTAAACTACTTACACCTAATCTAAGCCCCCTAATAAAATAACAAACCCCCCCAAAATAAAAAAATCCCTACCCTATTCTAAATTACATAAATTTCAAAGCTCTTTTACCTTACCAGCCCTTAAAAGGGCCATTTGTGGGGGCATGCCCCAAAAAGTTCAGCTCTTTTGCCTGTAAAAGAAAAATACAAACCCCCCCCAACATTAAAACCCACCACCCACATACCCCTAATCTAACCCAAACCCCCCTTACAAAAACCTAACACTAATCCCCTGAAGATCATCCTACCTTGAGTCGTCTTCACTCAGCCGAGCCACCGATGGAACTGAAGAGGACATCCGGAGCGGAAGAAGTTAATCCTCCAAGCGGCGCTGAAGAAATCTTCCATCCGATGAAGTCATCATCCAGGCGGCGCTGAAGAAGTCTTCGATCCGGCCGATGTCATCTTCAAAGAGGCGCTGAAGAGGTCTTCTATCCGGGCGAAGTCATCTTCCAAGCCGGGTCTTGAATCTTCCTTCCGCCGACGCGGAACCACCTTCTTCACCGACGGACTACGACGAATGACGGCTCCTTTAAGGGACGTCATCCAAGATGGCGTCCCCTCAATTCCGATTGGCTGATAGGATTCTATCAGCCAATCGGAATTAAGGTAGGAAAATCTGATTGGCTGATGGAATCAGCCAATCAGATTCAAGCTCAATCCGATTGGCTGATCCAATCAGCCAATCAGATTGAGCTCGCATTCTATTGGCTGATCGGAACAGCCAATAGAATGCGAGCTCAATCTGATTGGCTGATTCCATCAGCCAATCAGATTTTTCCTACCTTAATTCCGATTGGCTGATAGAATCCTATCAGCCAATCGGAATTGAGGGGACGCCATCTTGGATGACGTCCCTTAAAGGAGCCGTCATTCATCGTAGTCCGTCGGTGAAGAAGGTGGTTCCGCGTCGGCGGAAGGAAGATTCAAGACCCGGCTTGGAAGATGACTTCGCCCGGATAGAAGACCTCTTCAGCGCCTCTTTGAAGATGACATCGGCCGGATCGAAGACTTCTTCAGCGCCGCCTGGATGATGACTTCATCGGATGGAAGATTTCTTCAGCGCCGCTTGGAGGATTAACTTCTTCCGCTCCGGATGTCCTCTTCAGTTCCATCGGTGGCTCGGCTGAGTGAAGACGACTCAAGGTAGAATGATCTTCAGGGGATTAGTGTTAGGTTTTTGTAAGGGGGGTTTGGGTTAGATTAGGGGTATGTGGGTGGTGGGTTTTAATGTTGGGGGGGGGGTTGTATTTTTCTTTTACAGGCAAAAGAGCTGAACTTTTTGGGGCATGCCCCCACAAATGGCCCTTTTAAGGGCTGGTAAGGTAAAATAGCTTTGAAATTTATGTAATTTAGAATAGGGTAGGGATTTTTTTATTTTGGGGGGGTTTGTTATTTTATTAGGGGGCTTAGATTAGGTGTAAGTAGTTTAAAATTGTTGTAATATTTTTAACATGTTTGTAACTTATTTTTTTATTTTTTGTAACTTAGCTTTTTTTATTTTTTGTACTTTAGTTAGTTTATGTAATTGTATTTCATTGTAGTTATTTGTAGGTAGTTTATTTAGTTAATTTAATGATAGTGTAGTATTAGGTTTAATTGTAACTTAAGTTAGGATTTATTTTACAGGTAATTTTGTATTTCTTTTAGCTAGGTAGTTATTAAATAGTTAATAACTATTTAATAACTATTCTAACTAGCTAAAATAAATACAAAGTTACCTGTAAAATAAATATAAATCCTAAGATAGCTATAATATAAGTATTAATTACATTGTAGCTATCTTAGGGTTTATTTTACAGGTAAGTATTTATTTTTAAATAGGAATAATTTATTAAAGTATAGTGTAGTGTTAGGTGTAATTGTAACTTAGGTTAGGATTTATTTCACAGGTACATTTCTCTTTATTTTAGCTAGGTAAGCTATTAAATAGTTAATAACTATTTAATAGTTATTGTACATGGTTAAAATAAATTGAAAGGTACCTGTAAAATAAATATAAATCCTAAGATAGCTAGAATATAATTATTATTTATATTGTAGCTATATTAGGGTTTATTTTAAAGGTAAGTATTTAGTTTTAAATAGGATTCATTTAGTTAATAAGAGTTAATTTATTTAGATTTATTTCATTAATATTTAAGTTAGGGGGCGTTAGGGTTAGGGTTAGACTTAGGTTTAGGGGTTAATAATTTTATTACAGTGGCGGCGGCGTAGTGGGGGGCAGGATAGGGGTTAATAAATTTATTATAGGTGGCGACGGTGTAGGGGGGGCAGATTAGGGGTTAATACATTTAATATAGGTTGCGGCGGGTTCAGGGAGCGGCGGTTTAGGGGTTAATACATTTATTATAGTTGCGGTGGGCTCCGGGAGCGGCGGTTTAGGGGTTAATATGTATAGAGTAGCTTGCGGTGGGCTCCGGGAGCGGCGGTTTAGGGGGTAATAACTTTATTTAGTTGCGGCGGTGTAGGGGGGGTCAGATTAGTGGTGTTTAGACTCGGGGTACATGTTAGGGTGTTAGGTGTAGACAGCTCCCATAGAAATCAATGGGATGTCTGTCAGCAGCGAACTTGTACTTTCGCTATGGTCAGACTCCCATTGATTCCTATGGGATCCGCCGCCTCCAGGGGTGGCGGATTGAAAACCAGGTACGCTGGGCCGTAAAAGTGCCGAGCGTACCTGCTAGTTTTTTGATAGCTAGCAAAAGTAGTGAGAATGTGCCGCACTTGTGTGCGGAACATCTGGAGTGACGTAAGAATCGATCTGTGTCGGACTGAGTCCGGCGGATCGAAGCTTACGTCACAAAATTCTACTTTTGCCGGTCTCGAGCCTTTGATAACTAAGGCGAATCAGCCTCGCCACAAATACGCTGCGGAATTCCAGCGTATTTGAGGTTGACGGCTTGATAACTACCCCCCTATGGCAGTAGGTTTTGCAACTATGTATAACATTGCTATAAACATTGTTGCAAATACAGCTGCCAGATGGCGAAAGACACTTGCAGAGGATACAAAGAGAACTAAGCAAAACTGATAATAGATGTAAATTGGAAAGGTGTTTTAAATGTCATGCTCTACCCACTCCATTTAAGGTTAATTTTGACTTTACTGCCCCTTTAATGCTAGATTTTAAGTTTCCAGTCAAATATCAACAAAAAGGAAATTCCCAAATTAGCGTTTCCCTCACCAAGAATACACTATATGATGTAATTTAATCATATTAACCCCTTAACGACCGAGGACGTGCAGGGTACGTCCTCAAAAAAAAGGCAGTTAACGCCTGAGGACGTACCCTGCACGTCCTCGGTGTGGAAAGCAGCTGGAAGCGATCCTGCTCGCTTCCAGCTGCTTTCCGGTTATTGCAGTGATGCCTCGATATCGAGGCATCCTGCAATAACCATTTTTAGCCATCCGGTGCAGAGAGAGACACTCTGTGGCCCTCTCTGCACCGGACATTAACGGCTAAGTTCGTTGGTGGGTGGGAGCCGGTGTGGGAGGTGGGTGGCGGCCATCGATGGCCTTTGTGATGCGGAGGGGGGCGGGATCGGGGGCAGGGACAACCAGGGGGACGCGCACGGACGCGCGCACGTGCACGGGGAGGCCGGGCGGGTGCGTGCACGGGGAGGGAGCGGGTGAGAACCACTACGCTACAGAAATGTTTTAGTTAGAAGTGGGGATCAAAGGGGTAATTATATTTATTTGGTGATCGGTTTGGCTGGTGGGGTATTGGACTATGGGGGGGAAGCTACACTACAGAAACAAATAAAAAAAAATTATTAAAAAAAACATTTTTATTTGCAAACTGGGTACTGGCAGACAGCTGCCATTACCCAAGATGGCCCCAATAAGGCAGAGGGGGAGGGTTAGGGAGCTATTTTGGGGGGATCAGGGAGGTTGGGGGCTAAGGGGGGACCCTACATAGCAGCATATGTAAATATGCTAAAAAAAAAATATTATTTTTTTAATACCTTTTATTTTAGTACTGGCAGACTTTCTGCCAGTACTTAAGATGGCGGGGACAATTGTGGGGTGGGGGAGGGAAGAGAGCTGTTTGGGAGGGATCAGGGGGTGGGACGTGTCAGGTGGGAGTCTGATCTCTACACTAAAGCTAAAATTAACCCTGCAAGCTCCCTACAAACTACCTAATTAACCCCTTCACTGCTGGCCATAATACACATGTGATGCGCAGCAGCATTTAGCGGCCTTCTAATTACCAAAAAGTAACGCCAAAGCCATATATGTCTGCTATTTCTGAACAAAGGGGATCCCAGAGAAGCATTTAAAACCATTTGTGCCATAATTGCACAAGCTGTTTGTAAATAATTTTTGTGAGAAACCTAAAGTTTGAAAAAGTGAACAATTTTTTTTTATTTGATTGCTTTTGGCGGTGAAATGGTGGCATGAAATATACCAAAATGGGCCTAGATCAATACTTGGGGTTGTCTACTACACTAGCTAAAATTAACCCTAGAAGCTCCCTACATGCTCCCTAATTAACCAATTCACTGCTGGGCATAATACACGTGTGGTGCGCAGTGGCATTTAGCAGCCTTCTAATTACCAAAAAGCAAAGCCAAAGCCATATATGTCTGCTATTTATGAACAAAGGGGATCCCAGAGAAGCATTTACAACCATTTATTCCATAATTTCATGAGTTGTTTGTAAATAATTTCAGGGAGAAACCTAAAGTTTGTGAAAAAATTTGTGAAAAAGTAAAAAAAAATTTTTATTTGATCGCATTCAGCTGTGAAATGGTGGCATGAAATATACCAAAATGGGACTAGATCAATACTTTGGGATGTCTTCTAAAAAAATATATATACATGTCAATGGATATTCAGAGATTCATGAAAGATATTAGTGTCCCAATGTAACTAGCACTAATTTTGAAAAAAAGTGGTTTGGAAATGGCAAAGTGCTACTTGTATTTATGGCCCTATAACTTGCAAAAAAAGCAAAGAACATGTAAACATTGGGTATTTCTAAACTCAGGACGAAATTTAGAAACTATTTAGCATGGGTGTTTTTTGGTGGTTGTAGATGTGTAACAGATTTTGGGGGTCAAAGATAGAAAAAGTGTGTTTTTTTCCATTTTTTCCTCATATTTTATAATATTTTTTATAGTAAATTATAAGATATGATGAAAATAATGGTATATTTTGAAAGTCCATTTAATGGCGAGAAAAACGGTATATAATATGTGTGGGTACAGTAAATGAGTAAGAGGAAAATTACAGCTAAACACAAACACCGCAAAAATGTAAAAATAGCCTTGGTCCCAAACGGACAGAAAATGGAAAAGTGCTGTGGTCATTAAGGGGTTAAATTAACTGAGTTCAAGTTTGGAATTTCCGTGCTTTTAAATGTTTGATTGAAAATGTATCCTCTGGCATTAATGTTAATTTTTATTAAATTTTAATATGAGGGTGCTGCGGCTACACTGAGCCTATGGTGTATACAGTGATGGTGCTCTTTGTGTAATGATGAGGACGCTGTGTTTGTTCATTGATGGTGCTGTGTGTGTCCTGATAACAAGATGGCAGTGTGTGCATTGATGGTGATGTGTGATAAGGAGGTTTCTGTGGGTTTTAAATGATTATGAGGGAGCTGTCTGTACCTGTAGGTGTTGTGACAATGAGAATGTGTGTGCAGTGAGGGTGCTGTGCATGTGACATGAGAATGGGTGGGCTGTGTGTACAGTGAGAGTGTGTGTGTCATGATAACAAGGCAGCTGTATGTGCAGTGAGGGTGATGTATGTGTGTGTGTCATGATAAAAAGGCAGCTTTGTGTGCAGTGAGGGTGTTGTGCATGTGACATGAGAACAGGTGGGCTGGGTGTGCAGTGAGGGTGCAATGTGTGTGTGTGAATTGATAACAAGGCAGCTGTGTGGGTAGTGAAGGTACTGTGTGTGTGTGTCATTATAACAAGGCAGCTGTGTGTTCAGTGAGGGTACTGTGTATGTGTCATGATAACAAGGCAGCTGTGTGAGCAGTGAAGGTACTGTGTGTGTGTCATTATAACAAGGCAGGTGTGTTTGTGTGTGAAATGATAACAAGGCAGCTGTGTGTGTGAAATGATAACAAGGCAGCTTTGTGTGCAGTGAGGATGCTGTGCATGTGACATGATAACAAGGCAGCTGTGTGAGTAGTGAAGGTACTGTATGTGTGTGTCATTATAACAAGGCAGCTGTGTGTGCAGTGAGGGTGTTGTGTGTGTGTGTGTGTGAAATGATAAAAAGGCAGCCGTGTGTTCAGTGAGGGTACTGTGTATGTGTCTTGATAACAATGCAGCTGTGTGTGCAGTGAGGGTGGTGTGTGTGTGTGTGTCATTATAACAAGGCAACTGTGTGTTCAGTGAGGGTATGTGTCATGATAACAAGGCAGCTGTGTGAGTAGTGAAGGTACTGTATGTGTGTGTCATTATAACAAGGCAGCTGTGTGTGCAGTGAGGGTGTTGTGTGTGTGTGTGTGTGTGTGTGTGTGTGAAATGATAAAAAGGCAGACGTGTGTTCAGTGAGGGTACTGTGTATGTGTCTTGATAACAATGCAGCTGTGTTTGCAGTGAGGGTGGTGTGTGTGTGTGTGTGTGTCATTATAACAAGACAGATGTGTGTGCTATGAGGGTACTGTGTGTGTATATCATGATAACAAGGCAACTTTGTGTGCAGTGAGGGTGCTGTGCATGTGACATGAAAACAGGTGGGTTGTGTGTGCAGCGAGGATGCTATGTGTGTGAAATAATAACAAGGCAGCTGTGTGTGGTGAAGGCACTGCGTGTGTGTCATTATAACAAAGCAGCTTGTGCACTGAGTGTTCTGTTTGTCTGTGTGAAATGATAACAAGCCAGCTGTGTGTGCAGTGAGGGTGCTGTGTGTCATAAAAAGGCAGCTGTGTGTGCAGTGAAGGTGCTGTGTGTGTGTGTCATTATAACAAGGCAGCTATTTGTGCAGTGAGTGTGCTGTGTATGTGTGTGCAGTGAAGGTGTTGTGTGTGTGTGTCATTATAACAAGGCAGCTATTTGTGCAGTGAGTGTGCTGTGCATGTGACATGAGAACAGGTGGGCTGTGTGTGCAGTGAGGGTGTTGTGTGTGTGAAATGATAACAAGGCAGCTGTGTGTTGTGAAGGTACTGTGTGGGTGTGTGACATTATAACAACAAGGCAGCTGTTTGTGCAGTGAATGTGCTGTGTGCTGTGCATGTGACATGAGAACAGGTGGGCTGTGTGTGCAGTGAGGGTGCTGTGTGTGTGAAATGATAACAAGGCAGCTGTGTGTTGTGAAGGTACTATGTGGGTGTGTGACATTATAACAAAAAGGCAGCTGTTTGTGCAGTGAGTGTGCTGTGTGTGTGTGCACTGAGGGTGATGTGCATGTGACATGAGAACAGGTGGGCTGTGTGCAGTAAGTGTGCTGTGAGTCTGTGTGAAATGATAGCAAGGCAGCTGTGGGGGGTAGTTATCAAGCCATCAACCTCAAATACGCTGGAATTCCGCAGCGTATTT
Source organism: Bombina bombina (assembly GCF_027579735.1). Classification (NCBI taxonomy): domain Eukaryota; kingdom Metazoa; phylum Chordata; class Amphibia; order Anura; family Bombinatoridae; genus Bombina; species Bombina bombina. The sequence continues at coordinate 900,459,614 of NC_069499.1, forward strand.
GTGGCGAGGCTGATTCGCCTTAGTTATCAAAGGCTACAGACCGGCAAAAGTAGAATTTTGTGACGTAAACTTTGATCCGCCGGACTCAGTCTGACACAGATCGATTCTTACATCACTCCAGATGTTCCGCACACAAATTCGGCACAATCTGACTACTTTTGCTAGTTATCAAAAAACTAGCAGGTACGCTCGGCACTTTTACGGCCCAGCGTACCTGGTTTTCAATCCGCCACCCTGGAGGCGGCGGATCCCATAGGAATCAATGGGAGTCTGACCATAGCGAAAGTACAAGTTCGCTGCTGCCAGACATCCCATTGATTTCTATGGGAGCTGTCTACACCTAACACCCTAACATGTACCCCGAGTCTAAACACTCCTAATCTGTCCCCCCCTACACCGCCGCAACTAAATAAAATTATTAACCCCTAAACCGCCACTCCCGGAGCCCACCGCAAGCTACTCTATACCTATTAAACCCTAAACCGCCGCTCCCTGACCCTGCCACAACCTATATTAAATGTATTAACCCCTATCCTGCCCCCCCTACACCGTCGTCACCTATAATAAATTTATTAACCCCTATCCTGCCCCCCACTACACCGCCGCCACTGTAATAAAATTATTAACCCCTAAACCTAAGTCTAACACTAACCCTAACACCCCCCTAACTTAAATATTAATTAAATAAATCTAAATAATATTTCTATTATTAACTAAGTTAATCCTATTTAAAACTAAATACTTACCTATAAAATAAACCCTAATATAGCTACAATATAAATAATAAGTATATTGTAGCTATCTTAGGATTTATTTTTATTTTACAGACACCTTTCAATTTATTTTAACTAGGTACAATAGCTATTAAATAGTCCCGAAGGACTACCGACGAATGAAGGATGTTCCGCGTCGGCGGGATGAAGATTCAAAACCCGGCTTCGAAGATGACCTTGCCCGGATAGAAGACTTCTTCAGCGCCTCTTGGAAGATGACCTCGCCCGGATGGAAGATTTCTTCAGCGCCGCTTGGAGGATCACTTCATCGGATGGAAGATTTCTTCAGCGCCCCTTGGATGATCACTAATTATTAATTATATTGTAGCTATCTTAGGGTTTATTTTACAGGTAAGTATTTAGTTTTAAATAGGAATAATTTATTAAAGTATAGTGTAGTGTTAGGTGTAATTGTAACTTAGGTTAGTTTTTAGTTTACAGGTAAATTTCTCTTTATTTTAGCTAGGTAAGCTATTAAATAGTTAATAACTATTTAATAGCTATTGTACCTAGTTAAAATAAATTGAAAGATGCCTGTAAAATAAAAATAAATCCTAAGATAGCTACAATATAATTATTATTTATATTGTAGCTATATTAGGGTTTATTTTATAGGTAAGTATTTAGTTTTAAATAGGATTAACTTAGTTAATAATAGACATATTATTTAGATTTATTTAATATTTAAGTTAGGGGGGGTGTTAGGGTTAGTGTTAAACTTAGGTTTAGGGGTTAATCATTTTATTACAGTGGCGGCGGTGTAGTGGGGGGCACGATAGGGGTTAATAAATTTATAATAGGTAACGACGGTGTAGGGGGGGCAGGATAGGGGTTAATAAATTTAATATAGGTTGCAGCCAATCAGATTGAGTTCGCATTCTATTGGCTGTTCCGATCAGCCAATAGAATGCGAGCTCAATCTGATTGGCTGATTGGATCAGCCAATCGGATTGAACTTGAATCTGATTGGCTGATTCCATCAGCCAATCAAAATTTTCCTACCTTAATTCCGATTGGCTGATAGAATCCTATCAGCCAATCGGAATTGAAGGGATGCCATCTTGGATGACGTCCCTTAAAGGAGCCTTCATTCGTCGGTAATCCTTCGGGAAAGAAGGATGTTCCGCGTCGGCGGGATGAAGATTCAAGACCCGGCTTAGAAGATGACCTCGCCCGGATAGAAGACTTCTTCAGCGCCTCTTGGAAGATGACCTTGCCCGGATGGAAGATTTCTTCAGCGCCGCTTGGAGGATCACTTCATCGGATGGAAGATTTCTTCAGCGCCCCTTGGATGATCACTTCTGCCGGTCCGGATGTCCTCTTCAGTTCCATCGGTGGCTCGGCTGAGTGAAGACGACTAAAGGTAGGATGATCTTCAGGGGATTAGTGTTAGGTTATTTTAAGGGAGGGTTGGGTTAGATTAGGGGTATGTGGGTGGTGGGTTTTAATGTTGGGGGGGGGTTGTATTTTTCTTTTACAGGCAAAAGAGCTGAACTCTTTGGTGCATGCCCCCACAAAAGGCCCTTTTAAGGGCTGGTAAGGTAAAAGAGCTTTGAACTTTTTTAATGTAGAATAGGGTAGGGCATTTTTTTTATTTTGGGGGGGTTTGTTATTTTATTAGGGGGCTTAGATTAGGTGTAAGTAGCTTAAAATTGTTGTAATATTTTTTTAAATGTTTGTAACTTATTTTTTTTATTTTTGTAACTTAGCTTTTTTTATTTTTTGTACTTTAGTTAGTTTATGTAATTGTATTTAATTGTAGTTATTTGTAGGTAGTTTATATAATTTATTTAATGATAGTGTAGTGTTAGGTTTAATTGTAACTTAGGTTAGGATTAATTTTACAGGTAATTTTGCATTTCTTTTAGCTAGGTAGTTATTAAATAGTTAATAACTATTTAATAACTATTTTAACTAGCTAAAATAAATACAAAGTTACCTGTAAAATAAATATAAATCCTAAGATAGCTACAATGTAATTATTAATTATATTGTAGCTATCTTAGGGTTTATTTTACAGGTAAGTATTTAGTTTTAAATAGGAATAATTTATTAAAGTATAGTGTAGTGTTAGGTGTAATTGTAACTTAGGTTAGTTTTTAGTTTACAGGTAAATTTCTCTTTATTTTAGCTAGGTAAGCTATTAAATAGTTAATAACTATTTAATAGCTATTGTACCTAGTTAAAATAAATTGAAAGATGCCTGTAAAATAAAAATAAATCCTAAGATAGCTACAATATAATTATTATTTATATTGTAGCTATATTAGGGTTTATTTTATAGGTAATTATTTAGTTTTAAATAGGATTAACTTAGTTAATAATAGACATATTATTTAGATTTATTTAATTAATATTTAAGTTAGGGGGGTGTTAGGGTTAGTGTTAGACTTAGGTTTAGGGGTTAATCATTTTATTACAGTGGCGGCGGTGTAGTGGGGGGCACGATAGGGGTTAATAAATTTATAATAGGTAACGACGGTGTAGGGGGGGCAGGATAGGGGTTAATAAATGTAATATAGGTTGCGGCGGGTTCAGGGAGCGGCGGTTTAGGGGTTAAACTATTTATTTATTTGCGGCGAGGTGCGGGAATAGCAGGATAGGGGTTAATAACTTTATTATACAGGGCGACGGTATAGGGGGGGGCAGGATAGGGGTTACTAGGTATAATGTAGGTGGCAGCGGTGTCCGGGAGCGGCGGTTTAGGGGTTAATACATTTATAAGACTTGCGTCGGGGTCTAGGAGCGGCAGTTTAGGGGTTAATACATTTATAATACTTGCGGCGGAGTCTAGGAGTGGCGGTTTAGGGGTTAGTAACTTTATTTAGTTGCAGGGGGCTCCGGGGGCGCCGGTATAGGGGGTAGAACAGTGTAATTTAGTGTGAGTGCTTAGTGACAGGCTAGCAAGAAAGCTGTCAAACAGCCGAAGAGCAGCGAGATCGGATGAGTGATAACTATCACAGTCCGCTGCTCATCGCCCCGCGGCTTTTTGACAGCTTTATTTGATAACTTAGGTGTATTTTTTCAGGTCCGCGGCGGCGATGTGAGGCGAGCTTAGGCGGGCATATTGGGCCGGCGAAGGCAGGAAAGTTGACACGTTGATAACTACCCCCCTGTGTGTGTAGTGAAGGTGTTGTGTATGTGTGTCATTATAACAAGGCAGCTGTTTTTGCAGTGAGTGTGCAGTGTGTGTGCAGTGAGGGTGATGTGCATGTGACATGAGTACAGGTGGGCTGTGTGTGAAATTATAACAAGGCAGCTGTGTGTCGTGAGGGTACTGTGTGTGTGTGTCATTATAACAAGGCAGCTGTTTGTGCAGTGAGTGTGCTGTGTGGGTGTGGGAAATGATAACAAGGCAGCGGTGTGAGCAGTGAGGGTGCTGTGTGTGTAATTATAAAAAGGCAGCTGTGTGTGCAGTGAAGGTGCTGTGTGTGTGTCATTATAACAAGGCAGCTGTTTGTGCAGTGAGTGTGCAGTGTGTGTGCAGTGAGGGTGATGTGCATGTGACATGAGTACAGGTGGGCTGTGTGTGAAATGATAACAAGGCAGCTGTGTGTCGTGAGGGTACTGTGTGTGTGTCATTATAACAAGGCAGCTGTTTGTGCAGTGAGTGTGCTGTGTGGGTGTGTGAAATGATAACAAGGCAGCGGTGTGAGCAGTGAGGGTGCTGTGTGTGTAATTATAAAAAGGCAGCTGTGTGTGCAGTGAAGGTGCTGTGTGTGTGTGTGTGTGTCATTATAACAAGGCAGCTGTTTGTGCAGTGAGTGTGCTATGTGTGTGCAATGAGGGTGCTGTGCATGTGACATGATAACAAGGCAGCTGCGTGTTGTGAAGGGACTGTGTGCGTCATTATAACAAGGCAGCTGTTTGTGCAGTGAGTGTTCTGTGTGTGAGTGAAATGATAAGTCAACTGTGTGTGCAGTGAGGGTGCTGTGTGTTTCATCATAACAAGGCAGCTGTGTGTGCAGTGAAGGTGCTGTGTGTGTGAAATGATAACAAGGCAGCTGTGTGTGCAGTGAGGGTGCTGTGTGCTTCATCATAACAAGGCAGCTGTGTTTGCAGTGAGGGTGCTGTGTGTTTCATCATAACAATGCATCTGTGTGTGCAGTGAGGGTGCTGTGTGTGTGAAATGATAACAAGGCAGCTGCGTGTTGTGAAGGTACTGTGTGCGTCATTATAACAAGGCAGCTGTTTGTGCAGTGAGTGTTCTGTGTGTGAGTGAAATGATAAGTCAACTGTGTGTGCAGTGAGGGTGCTGTGTGTTTCATCATAACAAGGCAGCTGTGTGTGCAGTGAAGGTGCTGTGTGTGTGAAATGATAACAAGGCAGCTGTGTGTGCAGTGAGGGTGCTGTGTGCTTCATCATAACAAGGCAGCTGTGTTTGCAGTGAGGGTGCTGTGTGTTTCATCATAACAATGCATCTGTGTGTGCAGTGAGGGTGCTGTGTGTGTGAAATGATAACAAGGCAGCTGTGTGTGCAGTGAGGGTGCTGTGTGTTTCATCATAACAAGGCAGCTGTGTGTGCAGTGAAGGTGCTGTGTGTGTGAAATGATAACAAGGCAGCTGTGTGTGCAGTGAGGGTGCTGTGTGTTTCATCATAACAAGGCAGCTGTGTGTGCAGTGAGGGTGCTGTGTGTTTCATAATAACAAGGCAGCTGTGTGTGCAGTGAGTGTGCTGTGTGTTTCATGATAACAAGGCAGCTGTGTGTGCAGTGAAGGTGTTGTGTGTTTCATCATAACAAGGCAGCTGTGTGTGCAGTGAGGGTGCTGTGTGTTTCATCATAACAAGGCAGCTGTGTGTGCAGTGAGGGTGCTGTGTGTTTCATCATAACAAGGCAGCTGTGTGTGCAGTGAGGGTGCTGTGTGTTTCATCATAACAATGCAGCTGTGTGTGCAGTGATGGTGCTGTGTGTTTCATCATAACAAGGCAGCTGTGTGTGCAGTGAGGGTGCTGTGCATGTGACATGAGAACAGGTGGGCTGTGTGTGCAGTGAGGGTGCTGTGTGTGAGTGAAATGATAACAAGTCAAATGTGTGTGCAGTGAAGGTGCTGTGTGTGTGAAATGATAACAATGCAGCTTTGTGTGAACTGCAGGAGAAGTGGATGTGTGTGAAATAACAATGTGGCTGTGTGTGCAGTGAGGGTGCTGTGTGTGCATGTGTCATTATAACATGGCAGCTGTGTGTGTAGTGAAGGTACTGTGTGTGTCAGTGTGTCATAATAATAAGGCAGCTGTGTGTGTAGTGAACGTGCTTTGTGTGTCAGTGTGTCATGATAACAAGGCAGCTGTGTGTGTAGTGAAGGTGCTGTGCATGCATGTGTCATTATAATATGGCAGCTGTGTGTGCAGTGAGGGTGCTGTGCGTGCATGTGTCATTATAACATGGCAGCTGTGTGTGTAGTGAAGGTACTGTGTGTGTCAGTGTGTCATAATAATAAGGCAGCTGTGTGTGTAGTGAAGGTACTGTGTGTGTCAGTGTGTCATGATAACAAGGCAGCTGTGTGTATAGTGAAGCTGCTGTATGTGTGCCATTATAACAAGGCAGCTGTTTGTGCAGTGAGTGTGGTGTGTGTGTGAAATGCTAACAAGGTGACTGTGTTTGAAGTGAAGGTGCTGTGTGTTTGTTTGTGTGTGTGCATGTGTGTGAAATGATAACAAGGTGGCTGTGTTTGAAGTGAGGGTGCTGTGTGTTTGTGTGTGTGAGTGAAATGATAACAAGGTGGCTGTATGTGTGTATGTGTGTGTGTGTGTGTGTGAAATGATAACAAGGCAGCTGTGTGTGCAGTGAAAATGATAACAGGGTTATGTGTGTTACATGATAATGAGGGTGTTGTATTTGCCATATTGAGTGGAAATTGCAGCTGATCCAATAAACTTACATATGTAACTAGTGCAGTTGATTGGATCAGAGGAGCTTTTATTTCAGGACCAGCCATGCTCTGTGGATCCCGAGCAGCCCTTTTCAAAGGTTAAAAACACAGTAGTGATTAGAGATAGCAAACTTGTGCACTTAGCCAACAACAAAATCAGTGTTTGAGACATCACCTTCATTGGGTTCTACTATACATATGTAGTTCTTTACTAACACAACATTGTTTGCTAAGCTGTCAGAACCCCCAAATATACAAATGCCACAGCCAAAGCCCACATACCTGTGCCATATGAATCTATTGAGATGCATGTCCCTTCAGTTAGCCAGCTACACTAATTAGTGTACTATGCATCTTATGGTTTTTTCACAATCCCCAAACACCAACATTTTGCATTCCGTACCTGATATTCAAATCAAATTATCAATTGAAAATTAGAATAGATAAAAATGTATTTTTTGTCACTTTATTGCTCAAACTTGAAATTTCTGTTTAAAAGAAGTAGTGACAATAACTTCTTTTGACAATAAATGCATGTGACTGTACTATACAAACTCTTTTAGCACTGACATCAACAATTTTAACTATACGAATAGCTTAAAGGGACACAACATTTTTCTTTCATGATTCAGATAGATAATACCATTTTAAACAACATTCCAATTAACTTATATTATTAAATTTGCTTGATTCGTCACATATCCTTTGTTGAACAAATAGCAATCCACGTGGGTGAGCCGATCACAAAAGGCATCTATGTGCAGTCGCCATACAGCAGCTATTAAGCCTATTTAGATATGGTTTTCAACAAAGGATATCAAGAAAATAAAGCAAATTAGATAATAGAAATAAATTGGAAAGTTGTTTTTAAATCACATGCTCTTTATAAATCATGAATGGGAAAAAAATTTGGGTTTCATGTCCCTTTAACTACTAAAAGTGTTGAAACCACTTATTTGAAGGGTTGGGAGCTTTTACTATATATTTTGTGTTGATGGGGCAATAAATGCTTCCTTACAGCTGCCAGTCTCTCAAATTATGGACCAGTTCTGTGAGGTAGTTTCCATTGTTATGACAATCACATGGAAGATGGCTGGACATACCATCACCTATTAGAAAGAGTAGGAATGCTGATTTTAAATAGGCAGCCTTATAAAGCCTATGGCTTTAGAAGGCAATAACTATTGCTAGGATGATCACCTGAGAATACATCGGGGATGCAAGATAATAAAGAAAACAAACAAAATCCAGGTTATCCAGGGGCACTGACTTACTTTGTTCTGCGTGTTCCTACTAATCTAGTTTCCTACTGTGTTGGACTCTGCACACCAATCAGCAAGCACTACTCAGCTGAACCAAAAAAAAATTGGCCTGCTCCTAAGCTTACATTCCTGCTTTTTCAAAAAAAGATATCAAGAGAACGAAGAAAAAATAAGAAGAGGAGGAAATTAGACAGTTGCTTAAATTTTTATGCTCTATCTGATTCATGAAAGAAACAATTTTGGTTTCATATCCTTTAAACAGGCTCTCCATCCTCTCTAATATCATTATTCCCCAAGTCATTCCATAGAGTCCATTCAATAAAGAATTGGCAGATAATTGTTTTCCATTAATATGTTTCAATGACTTATTAAAATATTAAAATAATAATAAATCAATATTGGAAATTGTTTCTTTAGATTATTACTGTTTTTTGTTATTGAAACTACCACCCAGAAAGAAAATTAGTATCTAAAGAACCTAGCCTTTGTGTATCGGGAGAAGGAGAGAAATAAGATCTGTGCCAGCAACTCACACTATTTGAATGGGCATGCTCTTGAGAACTATGTGTGGTGGTTTTGATTTTTAAAACCAGCCATGTTAAATACAAAAATAAACCTTAAGGAACAGTTTTGTGTACATTTAATGCTCTGCAGATGCTATAGCAAGTCCATAGAAACACATTAAGGTGAAACAAATTTTACACTACAGTATCACTTGAAGTGAATAGCTTTATTGAATACAGTATTCATTAAAGGGACATTAAACACTAGATTTTTATTTTCATAAATGTTTTGTAGATGATCCATTTATATAGCCTATACAGCTTTTTTTTTTTTAAATATAGTTTTGCTTATTTTTAAATAACATATATGTTCAGCCACTAATCAGCAGCTACCTCTGAGTAGTGCATTGCTTCTCCTGAGTCTACCTATTTATGCTTTTTAAGGAAACCAAGAGAATGAAGCAAATGAGCTAATAAAAGGAATTTGGAAAGGTGCACTTCTAGTTCCCCAAACATTGGGGTAGTTATTATTGCGGTGGTAAATTGGGGAAATTGGTGGTAACATAAAAAAATCTCTTAGACTTTAAAGTAGGTAAATGTTTTTAACACTAGTTTCCACAGTTTACCACCTAAATGGAAACTAGGCCTTAGTTGGTAGATGGTTGTAGTGTGACCGTGTGCACAAGCTCCTAAGTCACCTCCTTGTCCAACACTAAAAACAACAACGCTCTCTGATTGTTGCTTCTTACTGGCAGTGGTTGCAGGTGTAACTAAACCGCTTGTGCAGAAGGTAGTTGTTCCGATGTAGACACTTTAACCCCATCAGGAAAGGGTTAATGGTGTTTCTCTCTCACTGACACAACAGAGTATGAATCAGTTGCTCTGTGCTCGCATATTTACACATTCCTTAATCCCACCAAACTAACTTTCAGGATTGGTCAAAAAATGTCACAAATCACAGACTGACAGAAACATCAATCAAAACAACTAACTTCATGACCTCTTTCTATTGGCTTTAGGGCTGCATTTAAAAAAAAATAATCAAATAAATTAACTCATATTAAGAAATGTTATAGTTACGTGTTTTTTTTTTGTTTTGTTTTTTCAGAGTCAAAACCTTTATTAAAAATGAATATTGTGGGGGCGTGTTCAGGCAGAGATGGCATTCAGTTGCACTTTCAAAGGCTCCAGATCAATTTAACCTAATCCTCTGTTCTACATCAAATATTTTTTTTTTTATAATAGTTTTTATTGAGGTTAAATTCAAAACATACAAGGTAATTAAGAGCTGATAAACTAGGAATACACATAAAGCAAAAATTCACATCTTAAACAGGCGATTAAATAAGTAAGAAAACAATGTCATTACAATAATTGTCAATATACAATTACTAACATATATATCTATAAGGGAGACACATGTAGCCTGTATGCCATTATTCCTGTCAACTTTCTATAATGATCGTGGGGTCCCATGTGGGCCTTCAGAATGGTACATTTTAACATAAGGAGTTCTAATGCCCAAGAGACCACCTGTGGGTCACTAATAGTTTAACCTCAGTTTTAGCATGTAAAGGGGAAAATGAAATAAAATAAATAAACTTAGCAAACTATAAAAGTTTGTAAAATAGGTCAAGCAAAGACTATGTGTGCTTATTTTTAAACCCAGGGCTATCAGCTATGCTAATGCTCTTGACAGTATAGTGAGTTTCTATTTCTATGGCCACTCACTGAGGCAATTAAATAGCAGGGGGAGCAGTCAATACCCCTAGAGACACTTCTGAACTCTTCAGTTGTAGCAGTGAGGCACAATTATTCCTAGGGGGTATTAGCAATCTATGTACACTATAGCCAGTAGATTATATGGGTGTATACAATAGGAAGTTAAGCAAACAATATGTTGGGGAGGTTAAGATATTATGCTAAGTATGGAGAGATGTCCACAAAGGGGATACATTAGCAATAACTGAGAGGAACATTCAACCTTGTGTGGCCAAAATAACACATTTTCACATACATGGACATCTAGAGATATCTGACAATTTATCTATAAATGCGGGTTACAATGATATAGCAGGGCAAGAGCACATTTTACAGTTATAAGCTCAGCGGTACATGAAAGTGTTCCATCCTAAGTCTTCACAAACCAAATATTAGCTTAAATGAGTAAGTACTTAACTAACAAAAGTACATAAAGTAGTAAGCAATAACTAAATGGGTCTATGATCCACTGCACAAATGGGACAAGCAGTGTAACGATGATTCCTGAAACTAAAAATAAACTGGTAAACTGGGTCTGCAATTAATACCCCAAACCTAAGCAGGCTGTTACATATCCCTAACGCTTAGACTGGGGCCAAGCAAAGGCACGGTATCAGAGGAAAATGGAATGTAACACACAGGGGACTATGAGAGTTCTTATTGAGGGATAGTAGCTCCCTGGTACACTGGGTTGGTCATCAGTTTCCCAGGTAAGTTGCTGCAGATCTACATAGCAGGGGACTTTAGGAAGCATCAGGATCGCTGTGAAATGTTCTTTTTGCAACCGCATTGCTTCCTGTGTTAGGGGTGAAGTGTTAGCGAGAGCTCCCTCTCTTGCATAGTCCTTAGGCGAGACCTGTGTTGTATAATGGGTCAGAGTGAACCTCAGGAACTCTTCCGAAGCGGGTGAAAAGTTAGCTCAAGCCACAGGGTAAGGGATCTTGGTAAGCTGTTTTATGGCAATCCTAGGCTCACTTCCCTCACATATGTTTAACAGGGGGTTGGGTCTGAGTTTCTCAGGGGTGTCCGTTGGCTCAATGTACTGCAGCTTCCCACCTTCAACCTCTGGAGAGGAAAATTCTGCACACCCGGTTAGGTAATCATCTGCTTCAGCCATCAGGCCATTCGTGTCGGAGCCCAAGGTCTCACTCCTTTGTATACCAGTTGATGGAATCTTGTCTGGATGGTGCGGAGTAGGAGAAAGGATTGCCACCATTCTCGCCTCTAAATTCTGGGCATGCTCCCGTAGTATCTCCTCCAACTGCACGACCAAAAAGGCATTCATTTTTTTTAAGCTGAGTGTTAATGCATATAGGAAACATCGTAGGGCCACTTCAAGTTTATCTCCAAGTTACTGTAGATCTAGACCACTTAGAAAGAAAGCTGCACACTCAGGCACAGCTATTTTGGGGAAGATGTTACGGCTTCAGATATAGGAGAAGGCCTCAATAGTAATACTCCGGTACTGAGGGTTATTAAGCCACGTCGCAATCCAGAACCCTATATATCTAAGCTCGTGACGCCAACAGCTGAGCTTCTTCACAATTTTGAGAGTGATATATCCATTTTAGGTTCCTAAAATTATTGGATTTCGAAGAAAGCTGAAGGAGCTGAAACTCAGTGCGACCACTAAGATGGCCGCCGCCTGGAAGTCCATGTTATAGTTACGTTTTATTACATCATTTGTTTATTTGTTAAAGGGCCAGTGCGTTATTCGCTTTTATTTAAGGACTGATGCTGTATTTGGTAGTGCCAACCCCTTACAAAAACACTTAAATAACTACTTATTCTAAGAAAAAAACACACAACACAGATAGATGGGTTTTAAGACCATGACAATGGTCATATTTATTAACATCATCTTAACTTGACTTCAACGGAAGTCATTCAAATATTTAACCTGTGGCGGCATTCGAGGCCTAGTAAAATGATCACTATTAGCTCCATATGACAAGAGGTCGCAGCCAGATGTTGTGGAATTGCAAATGCCAAGGGTGGGCCGCAAATGTGGCCCCACCCAATTCCGTCTAATAGGCGTGGACGTTCTAAAGGATTTTCAGCCAGCAGACCCACGGGGGGGGGCCCCCAGGTTACGACCTGAGGACATCATCCCTGCCCATTAGCCCGACTGTCACCTCTGCAGACTCCGCCCTCAATTGTTGATGGCTACGACCTCCCGCCACTAGGAGATATGTTTAGTATGATGCGCTTCAACCTATAAGGCACTGGTGTAGCAAAGCCCTGCAGCAATGCTCGTCCAGGAAGCAACCAAAATTATGGCTAAGGTCTTATAAAGACTAGGTCAACTAACCCCATCCCTGCCTTTCGCATCTAAGGACCAGCAACCCATCTGGGAAGCCATCTGCCTGTATAACGCCATGAAAAACGTTGACTTAGCAACTACACAATTAATGGGACATAATACTCATATGCTAAATCACTTGAAACTGATGCAGTATAACTGTAAAAAGCTGACAGGAAAATATCACCTGAGCATCTCTATGTAAAAAAGGAAGATATTTTACCTCATAATCTCCTCAGCTCAGCAGAGTAAGTTCTGTGTAAAAAGTTATACTCAACTGCTCCCAGCTGCAGGTAAAAAAAATTAAAAAAATGAAGAAATGAACAGCAGCCAATCAGCATCAGCAGTGCTGAGGTCATGAACTTTTACTGTGATCTCATGAGATTTGACTTGACTCTCATGAGATTTCATTGTAAACTTCCTTTACCTGATTGGTGAAATAAGATGAGAGTGCACGATGCTCATCCCTTCAGATGTCCCAGGACAGACACACTAAAATGCTGCTTAGAAATCCTTTAAAATGGGAGGTGGCTACTGAGGAACTTTTGAGGTAAAATATCTTTCTTTTTTACATAGAGATGTTCAGGAGATATTTTCTAGTCAGCTTTTTACAGCTATGCTGCATCACTTTCAAGTGTTTAAACATTTGGGTATTATGGCCCTTTAACACCACAAAGAGGGATGGGAGGGAGGGAAACTTTCTTCTTGAAAATCCCAGGTAGAAGAGGCCAGATTGTTCCAGAACTTCCCTTACAAGTGGTAAGCCTAAGACCTCCCCTCACTTTGCAACATTGTTGCTACTACACTGCACTGGGATTTTCACTAGCCTGTCAGCTCATCCCTTAACTCCATTACAGGAGACTCTGCTACCTTTCGTTCCCCTAAGGACTGATGCTGTATTTGGTAGTTCCAACCCCTTACAAAAACACTTAAATAACTACTTATTCTAAGAAATAAACACAAAACACAGATAGCTGGGTTTTAAGACCATGACAATGGTCATATTTATTAACATCATATTAACTTGACTTCAGCGGAAGTCATTCAAATATTTAACCTGTGGCGGCATTCAAGGCCTAGTAAAATGATCACTATTAGCTCCATATGACAAGAGGTCAAAGCCAGATATTGTGGAATTGCAAATGCCAAGGGTGGCACCCCATTCTGTCTAATAGGCGCGGACGTCCTAAAGGATCTTCAGCCAGCAGACCCACGGGGCGGGGCCCCCCAGGTCACGACCTGAAGACATCACCCCCGCCCATTAGCCTCTGCAGACTCCACCCTCAATTGTTGATGACTACAACCTCCCGCCACAAGAGACAGGCACTCCCAAACCGGGCTCTTGCCGCCACCCACTAAATATTCCTAACCAAGGCCATTTTGAGGTCTGCCAGGAAGATAGCCAGCCCTTCGTCAGACAGGTGCACCCCGTCTGGGCGATACAGCCCTTTTTATCCGCTGAGATCAGATCATGGCGGACCACAATTCCCCCTATATCCAGCACAGCTCTACCCAGCTCCCTATTAACTTTTTTCCTAACCCTATAAGCTACTCTAGGTGTGGGGAAAAATCTCCAACGCAACCGGGGGATAATATTGGACCAAGCCAACCTAACCCCCGGGAACGTTGTACAGATCCACTTGACATCGGACCTCATCGCATTGATGAGGTCCAAAGCCGGTTTACTTCCTATATCGTTCCCCCCCATGTGGAGGAGGATGATGTGGGGCTGTCCCCATCTATGTCTAGCATTCTGGAGGAGGGCCGGCAAACCATCCCATTGTAAGCCTCTACGGCCCAACCACGTATTGATGCCTTTGACATCGGTAGACCCAATTGTTTCTCCTCAGGAAGAGAATGAGCCCTCAGTGCCGCCCAGTGCACGTAAGAGTGCCCTATGATCCAGATTCGAGTAGGAACTGTAGCCACACCTAAAAATGGATTACACAGTTAAGGACCTGAACCAAGAAACAGAACAATACAACCAGAAACTGCAAAGACGCAACAATTGCTTACCCAGGCCCCCTTAAACAACAACGCCTCTGCTGGTGGGCGCACGTATGACTTATAACATTGGGACCTCCATCTACCCAATCTCTGGATGTGTTCCCCCCTCCAACCCAGCACCGCTGCACTGGTCGCAGCCCCTATCCGGAAGGAATGGGGAGTGATTCCACAGGTCCCCAAACCTGCCGCAAGTGCTACTTTTCTGAGCACCGCTGCGAATTGGTACCGTGAAAGATTGGACCCATCCAAATGCACCAAGATCTGAGAAGGTCCTCGCGTTCGCTGTGCAATGTAAGACCTTGTCAGCAAAACTGGGCAGGCACCCGAGGCTGAAGGGGTCAGGGTCAACCACACCCATCTCCCTTCCTGGTCCGTTTTGGAATGCGGGATAAACAGTAACAGATTATCTCTGGCCCATTTAACATGGGCCAACTGCATTCTAGACTTAACCGCCTCCTTGGAGGCAGCAACCAAGTCCCCCGGCCTAAGGGCAGCAAAAAATGCCAAAGAAAAGGCGCACTGAAACAGCTCCCTTTATCCGGGACCGACACAAACGTCCCCGGTGACGCCTAGCATCTTGGTTAATCTGCACAACGTCACTGGTTCGCGAGCATCTTTCGATCTGCCTTTGAGTCTACCCCAACCCTTAATCACTTGCCTCACCAGGAATCCCTTAGTGATGGGCAACTCCAACAGGTTGCAGAAGAACGAGAACGCCCAAAATTCAGTACTGGGTTCCCGACCATTTTTCTCCTGAATTCACTATCGTGTTCCCTCCACATGCCTTCCCCTTATCTATTGTAGATGCATTCGATAATCTCTGCATACTTGATTACATCTACCGCGGCTTCCGGCCTCTGTTCTATGTAACAGGAGGAGAAGACTTGGAAGCACCGCCTCCACTCTTCGAAGGTATCAGGACGCTGGATCTTTTTTGGTCAAGTACCATCCTCACTACGCTCCTTGTCACGCTGCGCTTCCAGCGACAGCTCGAACATATTAACGTATTTATGGTTTCAAATTTTTTGTACCGTCTTGGGCTATGTAACAGGAGGAGAAGACTCGGAAGCACCGCCTCCACTCTTCGAAGGTATCAGGACGCTGGATCTTTTTTGGTCAAGTACCATCCTCACTACGCTCCTTGTCACGCTGCGCTTCCAGCGACAGCTCGAACATATTAACGTATTTATGGTCTCGAATTTTTTGTACCGTCTTGGGCTTGAGATGTGCATGCAGACAGTGGATCTTACAGGGGTAAGAGTTCCCGTGCAGAGCCACCCACCTAGCGTTGCCCGGTATCTCCTGCGGCTGTGCTACACTCTCCCCTCCCGCCAAGCTGCCCGTGGAGGCCGCCGATGGGCTTTGCCCTGCCGGCAGCAACGACTGATCCACACTGCTTAAACCTTTAGCCTGATTACGCTCTCCAACAAGCAGTTTCAACATTCTGAACATGCTGCACTGCCCCTTGCTATTGAGCCCTAATATTTTTCCCCCATCTGAGTCTGAATCAGTGCTATAGTCAGTGTCAATGGTGTGCGACAATTCTAACAAATTTCTCTCACCAGCTGCAGATGTGGAAGGTATTGATGATCCGGGTGCAGCTCCTACTGATCCTCCTCCTGATGTTTGGACTGATGTCCCTGCTCCTGCTGTGCTGGAGGTCTCCGCCCTTGGTGCTGCAGCCATTGTATCCTGAGAGGGAGAAACAAATGAGAGGGGAGTATCCAGGCCTGCCACACTACCCCCTTGACCGCCCCTCCTAACTGGGGTGGAAGTGCTAGCCCCGGCCCTAATTGGAGCCCCTCTCTCACATTCCACATCCATAGCCCCACTCCACTCATTCGTTGACCCTGTCATAGTGGTTAAGGCCCTGGCTCCGTGTGCCCTATCAGCGCTTGCTCCCTGAGCACCTATAGTAATAGCCCTTGGGCCACCCAGCACCCCTGCGCTTCCTTGCTGCAGTGTCTCCCCATGCACGCCATCCGCTATCACACTCTCTCCTAGTTGGGGCACATATGAAGCATTAATGGAAACCCCTCTGTCTGCCCACTGGCGTCCCCTCAGTGAGCTGCGCGCTCTCCCATACTCATGCCTGCCAACTTTTGCTCCCATAAGCCTCCCCCTTTGCAAGCCACGGCCCCTTTGTAATGCTGTAGCCCTAATCACCAGGCCTGATGCTGCAGAGTGTTGCGCAGCAGAGCAGGCCTGCCTGGATACTCCCCACTCACCTGTGGAGAGTACCCGGCTAGGCCTCTTCCTGGCCCCAGGAACACGTCTTGCTGCCCCCTGTTCCGGCCGTCTGACTGCGGTGATGGCGGAAGTGACGTCACGCATGACATGCGATGGACCGGAAGTGGGCGCGGCAGACGCTAGGCTGCAACTGGAGCCCGCACGGGAGGTAGCAGGTTCCAACTGAGCCACCAATGACGGGCCAGCGGTAGGGCCCAGAGGCCCGGTAGGAGAGTTACGGGTGTTGGGCCCCAAGACAGCAGCGGACTGCGCCACCAATGAGACATCCAAACTGGGCCTGAGTGGCCCAGTCGGATGATGAGGGGCACTAGGCCCCGCCATTACCTGGGGCAGTACCGGAGGTAAACCAGCGGCAGTAAGAGCCTTAAACAGGCCCACCACGGCCGCTGCCGCCCCCTGAGACATTCCAGAGGCTGTAAGGGCCCCCAGGCCAGCCTCCAATGCCCTGTCTAAATTAGAGGGGTCCCCTAAACTCCCTGCATCTGCCTGGCCTGTAACCATAGCAGTACCAGGCCCGGCAGATGCAGGATCTGCAGCTGGGGAAACAGATATAACAGTACTGGGTGGGATAGCAGATGATACAGGCCTGTTAGGAACCGGAGATGGTGGCACCACATCCTCATCTTCTTCCTCTATTCTAGGTGCACTCTTCAGGGATCTCCTAGGGGACTCCCTGAAGCGAATGGGCACCGCAGCACTTCTCCTGGAACGAGACATCTTCGCTGGAAGGATCGCACAGAAACTTTCTTCTTGAAAATCCCAGGTAGAAGAGGCCAGATTGTTCCAGAACTTCCCTTATAAGTGGTAAGCCTAAAACCTCCCCTCAATTTGCAACATTGTTGCTACTACACTGCACTGGGATTTTCACTAGCCTATCAGCTCATCCCTTAACTCCATTACAGGAGACTCTGCTACCTTTCATTCCCCAAAATTTTACAAATAAGTTTTTTGTTAAAAAAAGCACTTGTTTATTAACAAATGCACATGTCTAATTATTATTATTGTTATTATTATTATTATTATTATTATTATTATTATTTTGTTATGTGTCACTATATTTCCCAAACATATATCTAGACAGTATTATGACAAGGTTATAAGTTTACTCTAAAGCTAATATTACAATAGCAGAATGTGTCACCATATGCCTATTAATTGCAAGTAATTTGGATAACTGTCAAAAAAGGTTAAGATCTTTAGATCTAAGGTGTTTAACTTACTATCAGTACCCTTTAACTTGAAATTTGACTGTAATATTTAAACAGGTAAGTGCTATAATCAGGGCTATAATTAGCATGCAATTTTATTTGACACTCTTCAAGCATAATGTCTATAAAGTAATCTGCCCTTTTATTTAACCACTAAAATGCATAAACTTACTTGAGGAATAAATGTGCATACTTTTGAAATGCTTGAGATCACTAGAAGGGACAGTCTACTTATTGTTTAAAACGATAGAGAATCCCTTTATTACTCTTTCCACAGTTTTGCATCACCACCCCAGTTATATTAATATACTTTTTACCTCTGTGATTACCTTGTATCTGTGCCTCAGCAGACTGCCCTTTAGTTCAGTTCTTTTAAAAGACTTGCATTTTAGCCAATCATTGCCCTCTCAGAAGTAGCTCCATGGGCGTGAGCACAATGTTATTTATATGGCACACATGAAGTAACGCCCTCTAGCTGTGAAAAAAACCTGTCAAATGCGTTAAAATAAGAGGTGGCATTCAAGGTCTTAGAAATTAGCATATGAGCCTACCTAGGTTTAGCTTTCAATTAAAGGGACATAATACTCATATGCTAAATCACTTGAAACTGATGCAGTATAACTGTAAAAAGCTGACAGGAAAATATCACCTGAGCATCTCTATGTAAAAAAGGAAGATATTTTACCTCACAATTTCCTCAGCTCACCAGAGTAAGTTCTGTGTAAAAAGTTATACTCAGCAGCTCCCAGCTGCAGGTAAAAAAATGAAAAAAAATGAAGAAATGAACAGCAGCCAATCAGCATCAGCAGTGCTGAGGTCATGAACTCTTTTACTGTGATCTCATGAGATTTGACTTAACTCTCATGAGATTTCATAGTAAGCTTCCTTTACCTGATTGGTGAAATAATATGAGAGTGCACGAAGCTCATCCTTTCAGTTGTCCCGGGACAGACACACTAATATGCTGCTTAGAAATCCTTTACAATGGGAGGTGGCTACTGAGGAGCTTTTGAGGTAAAATATCTTTCTTTTTTACATAGAGATGTTCAGGTGATATTTTCTAATCAGCTTTTTACAGCTATGCTGCATCACTTTCAAGTGTTTAAACATTTGGGTATTATGGCCCTTTAAGAATACCAAAAGAACAAAGCAAATTTCATGATAAAAGTAAATTGGAATTTATTTATTTTTTATTACTTGCCCTTTCTTAATCATGAATGTTTAATTTTAACTAGACTGTCCCTTTAACTCTTTGGTTCTTATTTATGGGAAATGCGGCACACTTCTAAGTGCATCAATATAGGTAAAAAAAATATATACAGAGCACATGTATCTTGCAGTAATTTCAAAGCACACATTTAAATTTGCTGCTGATATTTAAATGACTTGGAAAGCATATGCAAACTGGTCCAACAATGTGGTTAGATTAACCCTTCACTACCGGGGCTTTCAGAGAAAAACTTGCCCAAAATACCAGAGAATTTTTAGCATTTTTGCTATAACTCCATATAAACAGAAACAAAGCCCTTTTTTCATTTACCTGTCAAAACTATGTATGTTTTTTTTTAAGTAGACAACCCAAGTTATTGATCTAGGCCTATTTTGGTATATTTCATGCCACCATTTCACCGCCAAATGCGATCAAATAAATAAAATTGTTACTTTTTTCACAAACTTTCTCACTGAAATTATTTACATTTACATTTACATGTCTGCTATTTACATTAATCATGGCACAAATGGTTGTAAAAGTTTATTCAGCATCCCCTTTGTTCAGAAATAGAAGACATATATGACTTTGCCATTGCTTTTTGGTAATTAGAAGCCTGCTAATTGAAGCTGCACAATACACTTATATTATTCCTGGCAGTGAAGGGGTTAATGAGGTATACAAATAAACCTATGATAGATAGGTTTAAATACGAAAATGCTGTCAGCACAAGAAACAATGCAGAATTAAAAAATAAAGTTTATTAGCCATTACTAGGAAAAATGCTGCCTTTGGAAATATTAAAAACACATCTCTGCCTGTTTTTTCCAAACAAATCTCTTACGGCTAGATTTAGAGTTCTGCGGCCAAAGGGGTGCGTTAGCTACGCATGCTTTTTTTCCCCCCGCACCTTTTAAATACCGCTGGTATTTAGAGTTCACAGAATGGCTGCGTTAGGCTCCAAAAAAGGGAGCGTAGAGCATATTTACCGCCACTGCAACTCTAGATACCAGCGTTGCTTACGAACGCGGCCAGCTTCAAAAACGTGCTCGTGCACGATTCCCCCATAGAAAACAATGGGGCTGTTTGAGTTGAAAAAAAAACCTAACACCTGCAAAAAAGTAGCGTTCAGCTCCTAACGCAGCCCCATTGTTTTCTATGGGGAAACACTTCCTACGTCTGCACCTAACACTCTAACATGTACCCCGAGTCTAAACACCCATAACCTTACACTTATTAACCCCTAATCTGCTGCCCCCGCTATCGCTGACACCTGCATTTTTTTTTAACCCCTAATCTGCCGCTCGGTACACCGCCACAAACTACATTATACCTATGTACCCCTCATCTGCTGCCCCTAACACCGCCGACCCCTATATTATATTTATTAACCCCTAATCTGTCCCCCACAACGTCGCCGCCAGCTACCTACAATAATTAACCCCTAATCTGCCGACCGGAGCTCACTGCTATTCTAATACATTTTTTAACCCCTAAAGCTAAATCTAACCCTAACACTAACACCCCCCCTAAATTAAATATAATTTAAATCTAACGAAATAAATTAACTCTTATTATATAAATTATTCCTATTTAAAGCTAAATACTTACCTGTAAAATAAACCCTAATATAGCTACAATATAAATAATAATTATATTGTAGCTATTTTAGGATTAATATTTATTTTACAGGCAACTTTGTATTTATTTTAATCAGGTACAATAGCTATTAAATAGTTAATAACTATTTAATAGCTAAAATAGTTAAAATAATTACAAAATTACCTGTAAAATAAATCCTAACCTAAGTTACAATTAAACCTAACACTACACTATCAATAAATAAATTAAATAAACTACCTACAATTACCTACAATTAAACCTAACACTACACTATCAAAAAATTAATTAAATAAAATACCTACAAATAACTACAATTAAATAAACTAACTAAAGTACAAAAAATAAAAAAGAACTAAGTTACAAAAAAGAAAAAAATATTTACAAACATTAGAAAAATATTACAACAATTTTAAACTAATTACAGCTACTCTAAGCCCCCTAATAAAATAACAAAGACCCCCAAAATAAAAAAATGCCCTACCCTATTCTAAAATAAAAAAGTTCAAAGCTCTTTTACCTTACCAGCCCTGAAAAGGGCCATTTGCGGGGCATGCCCCAAATAATTCAGCTCTTTTGCCTGTAAAAAAAACATACAATACCCCCCCCCAACATTACAACCCACTACCCACATACCCCTAATCTAACCCAAACCCCCCTTAAATAAACCTAACACTAAGCCCCTGAAGATCTTCCTACCTTATCTTCACCATGCCATGTTCACCGATCCGTCCACCGAAGTCTTGATCCAAGCCTCCGAAGTGTTGATCCAAGCCCAAGCGGGGGCTGAAGAGTGACGTCCATCCTCCGGCTGAAGTCATGATCCAAGCGGGCAGAAGAGGACATCCGGACCGGCAAACATCTTCTTCCAAGTCGCATGTTCTATATTCTTCAATCCGATGACGACCGGCTGATCTTCAAGACCTCCAGCGCGGATCCATCCATCTTCACCGACGACTTCCCGATGAATGACGGTTCCTTTAAGGGACGTCATCCAAGATGGCGTCCCTCGAATTCCGATTGGCTGATAGGGTTTTATCAGCCAATCGGAATTAAGGTAGGAAAATTCTGATTGGCTGATGGAATCAGCCAATCAGATTCAAGTCCAATCCGATTGGCTGATCCAATCAGCCAATCAGATTGAGATCGCATTCTATTGGCTGATCGGAACAGCCAATAGAATGCGATCTCAAACTGATTGGCTGATTAGATCAGCCAATCGGATTGAACTTGAACTGGAGGTCTTGAAGATCAGCCGGTCGTCATCGGATTGAAGAACATAGAAGATGCGGCTTGGAAGAAGATGTTTGCCGGTCCGGATGTCCTCTTCTGCCCGCTTGGATCAAGACTTCAGCCGGAGGATGGACGTCACTCTTCAGCCCCCGCTTGGGCTTTGATCAACACTTCGGAGGCTTGGATCAAGACTTCCGAGGATGGATCGGTGAACCTGGCATGGTGAAGATAAGGTAGGAAGATCTTCAGGGGCTTAGTGTTAGGTTTATTTAAGGGGTGTTTGGGTTAGATTAGGGGTATGTGGGTGGTGGGTTGTAATGTTGGGGGGGGTATTGTATGTTTTTTTTACAGGCAAAAGAGCTGAATTATTTGGGGCATGCCCCGCAAATGGCCCTTTTCAGGGCTGGTAAGGTAAAAGAGCTTTGAACTTTTTTAATTTAGAATAGGGTAGGGCATTTTTTTATTTTGGGGGTCTTTGTTATTTTATTAGGGGGCTTAGAGTAGCTGTAATTAGTTTAAAATTGTTGTAATATTTTTCTAATGTTTGTAAATATTTTTTTCTTTTTTGTAACTTAGTTCTTTTTTATTTTTTGTACTTTAGTTAGTTTATTTAATTGTTGTTATTTGTAGGTATTTTATTTAATTAATTTATTGATAGTGTAGTGTTAGGTTTAATTGTAGGTAATTGTAGGTAGTTTATTTAATTTATTTATTGATAGTGTAGTGTTAGGTTTAATTGTAACTTAGGTTAGGATTTATTTTACAGGTAATTTTGTAATTATTTTAACTATTTTAGCTATTAAATAGTTATTAACTATTTAATAGCTATTGTACCTGATTAAAATAAATACAAAGTTGCCTGTAAAATAAATATTAATCCTAAAATAGCTACAATATAATTATTATTTATATTGTAGCTATATTAGGGTTTATTTTACAGGTAAGTATTTAGCTTTAAATAGGAATCATTTATATAATAAGAGTTAATTTATTTTGTTAGATTTAAATTATATTTAACTTAGGGGGGTGTTATGGTTAGGGTTAGACTTAGCTTTAGGGGTTAAAAAATTTATTAGAATAGCGGTGAGCTCCGGTCAGCAGATTAGGGGTTAATGTTTGAAGTTAGGTGTCGGCGATGTTAGGGAGGGCAGATTAGGGGTTAATACTATTTATTATAGGGTTATTGAGGCGGGAGTGAGGCGGATTAGGGGTTAATACATTTATTATAGTAGCGATCCGGTTCGGTCGGCAGATTAGGGGTTAATAAGTGTAGGTAAGGTAGCGGCGACGTTGGGGGCGGCAGATTAGGGGTTAATAAATATTATGTAGGGGTCGGCGGTGTTAGAGGCAGCAGATTAGGGGTACATAGGGATAATGTAGGTGGCGGCGGTGTACAGAGCGGCAGATTCGGGGTTAAAAAATTTTAATAGAGTGGCGGCGGTGTGGGGGGGCCTCAGTTTAGGGGTGCATAGGTAGTTTATGGGTGTTAGTGTACTTTAGAGCACAGTAGTTAAGAGCTTTATAAACCTGCGTTAGCCCAGAAAGCTCTTAACTACTGACTTTTTTCTGCGGCTGGAGTTTTGTTGTTAGATTTCTAACGCTCACTTCAGCCAAGACTCTAAATACCGGCGTTAGAAAGATCCCATTGAAAAGATAGGATACGCAATTGACGTAAGGGGATCTGCGGTATGGAAAAGTTGCGGCTGGAAAGTGAGCGTTAGACCCTTTCCTGACTGACTCCAAATACCAGAGGGCGGTAAAAACCAGCGTTAGGAGCCTCTAACGCTGGTTTTCACGGCTACCGCCCAACTCTAAATCTAGGCCTTAGTTTGGATTGTCTGAAATGGTGCCAAAAATAGTGTCCGCTTTAGGTACTGGGTAAGGGGTTAATATGATGTGATGATGGAGTAAATATCTATATGTGAGTCTAGGATTGCTCTGTAAGGGGTTAACCCTATAATATCTAGAAGCATTAGGCTAATAGTCATATATTAGAGGTTACTGAGCAAAACAAACTCTGGTGTGGTTACCCAAACATCTGCCCATTCCCAAATTTCCCCTTGTTGACAGACAAACATATAACGTATAATAGATATACTGGACAAAAACAAACAGAGAGCTGGTTAAAACACACACAATTACGCTTCATCAGAGGGTTAATTAGGTAGCTTAAAAGGTTAATTTTAGCCTTAGTGTAGAGATTACCCTCCCACCTGACACTTCCCAACCCCTGATCCCTCCCAAACAGCTCTCTTCACTTCCACAACCCCCACTGGTAACCCCCATCTTAGTTACTGGTAGACAGTCTGCCAGTATGAAAATATAAGGCTTTTTTTTTATAAAATATTTTTTGTTTTGTTTTGATGTTTTCTGCAGTGTAAGATTCCCTTACCCACCAACCTCCCTGATCCCCCCCCAAATAGTTCTCTAAACCTCCCCCTCTATTAGCCACCATCTTACGCACTGGCACCTCAAAAGTATTTTTTTTTTAAATATATTTATTTTACTTTTCTTCTTATTTATTTGATTATTTTCTGTAGTGTTGTGATACCCCCACCCACCCCCTTCCGCGATCAATATTTAGGGCACCCCACACCCCCAAAACCCCTTTCTGTAGTGTAGCTGCCCCATCCCTCCCTATCCCTTTACGCAGTTCCTCTGACAGAGAGGGCCCCAAATGAGGACGAGACTCCTGCCTCTGTTATGAGCCATTGAACCTTAAAGGGTCATGAAACCCAAAATATTTCTTTCATGATTCAGATAGAGAATAGAATTTTAAACAACATTCCAATTTACTTCTATTATCTAATTTGCTTCATTCTTTAGATATCCCTTGTTGAAGAAATAGCAATGCACATGGGTGTGCCAATAGCAAGAGGCATCTATGTGCAGTCATCAATCAGCAGATACTGAGCATATCTAGATATGCTTTTCAACTAAGTATATCACGAGAATGAAGCAAATTAGATAACAGAAGTAAATTAGAAAACTGTTTAAAATAGCATGCTCTTTCTAAAGCATTAAAGAAAGTTTTGGGCTAGAATGTTCCTTTAACCCCTTAATGACAACTGACGTACCAGGTACGTCATGCATTAACAACCAGTTAATGACAATAGACGTACCTGGTACGTCAGTTGTCTAAGAGAGTGCTGGAAGCGATCGCAATCGCTTCCAGCAGCTCTCAGGGTATTGCAGTGATGCCTCCATATGGAGGCATCCTGCAATACCTTTTCAGAAGACTCCGATGCAGAGAGAGCCACTCTGTGGCCCTCTCTGCACCGGTAGCGATGGTGCCGGTTCGATGGTGGGTGGGAGCATATCAGGGAGGCGGGTGGGCGGCCCATCGCTACCCGGCATCCGGTTCCTGTAAGTGCTATGTGCACGCCGGGTGCCGGGAGCGTGCGGGGGCGCGCGGGGGCGCGCGTGCGCGCGCGATTAGCTGGCCACTGACACCAATGAGAAGGGAAGAGGGGGGAAAAAATATTAAAAAAAAAAAATATATAAGGATCTGGGAGGGGGAGGGGGTTGGGGTATTGTGGGGGGCTGCTACACTACAGAAAACATTAAAAATTGCAAAAAATTGCAAAAAAAACACTTGTTTTTGGGGCAAATTGGGTACTGGCAGACAGCTGCCAGTACCCAAGATGGCGGCAATTAGGTAGGGGAGAGGGTTAGAGAGCTGGGAGGGGGATCATGGAGGTTGGGGCAAAGGCAGTGGTCCATCACAGCTAAAACATTTTATTTTTTTTTATTAAAAAAAAGAAAAACTCCTTTTATTTAGTACTGGCAGACTTTCTGCCAGTACTTAAGATGGCGGGGACAATTGTGGGGTGGGGGAGGGAAGAGAACTGTTTGGGAGGGATCAGGGGTTGGGATGTGTCAGCTGGGAGGCTGATCTCTACCCTAAAGCTAAAATTAACCCTGCAAGCTCCCTACAACCTACCTAATTAACCCCTTCACTGCTGGGCATTATTTACGTGTGGTGCGCAGCAGCATTTAGTGGCCTTCTAATTACCAAAAAGCAATGCCAAAGCCATATAAGTCTGCTATTTCTGAACAAAGGGGATCCCAAAGAAGCATTTACAACCATTTGTGCCTTAATTGCAGAAGCTGTTTGTAAATAATTTCAGTGGGAAACCTAAAGTTTGTGACAACATTTGTGAAAAAGTGAACTTTTTTTTTTATTTGATGACATTTGGCGGTGAAATGGTGGCATGAAATATACCAAAATGGGCCTAGATCAATACTTTGGGTTGTCTTCTAAAAAAAAATATATACATGTCAAGGGATATTCAGGTATTCCTGACAGATATCAGGGTTCCAATGTAACTAGCGCTAATTTTGAAAAAAAGTTGTTTGGAAATAGCAAAGTGCTACTTGTATTTATGGCCCTATAACTTGCAAAAAAAGTAAAGAACATGTAAACATTGGGTATTTCTAAACTCAGGAAAAAATTTAGAAACTATTTAGCATAGGTGTTTTTTGGTGATTGTAGATGTGTAACAGATTTTGGGGGTCAAAGTTAGAAAAAGTGTGTTTTTTTCAATTTTTTCCTCATATTTTATATTTTTTTTATAGGAAATTATAAGATATGATGAAAATAATTGTATCCTTAGAAAGTCCATTTAATGGCGAGAAAAACGGTATATAATATGTGTGGGTACAGTAAATGAGTAAGAGGGAAATTACAGCTAAACACAAACACCGCAGAAATGTAAAAATAGCCATTGTCATTAAGGGTAAGAAAATTGAAAAATGGTCCGGTCATTAAGGGGTTAAGGTCTAAACCCCCAATTACGTCCTACGTAGTGTAGCATAACCTTGAATAAATAAGACAACACTCCATGTTGGGAGAAAAAGACCGGTCACGTTTATTAAATAAACGATTTAACCAGTGCTTAATGTATTATTCCAATTATCTTAGGCACTTTAACTCTTAATTCAAAACTTGACAACAAGTTATTAAACAACATTGGCGGCATCTTTCCCTAACCTTGCCCCTACAAGCAGATGGTCAAGGCCCTTCCGATGCTTGCAGCGTGACACCCGGCTGTTCACGCCCAATGGCACTGAGAGAGAGCTGTGATGTTTTAGAGGTATTCAGCCTTTATTCGCAAGGGAGAGGACCCCCAGGCCAGCGCCTGGCGGGCGTAACCCCTCCCATTTTCAGACCGTCATTCTTCTCTCTCTGTACCCGCTCCCCAGGGCCCTGACCACCGCGCCCTGCTAAGGCATCCAACCAACCCGGTAAGGCGACCCCCGTCAATCGAATTGTACAACCCTATTGATAGGGGTGGATGGCTATATTAAGAACCCGGTCTTACAAAAGGCTAGCTCAATTAAACCTACCCCTGCCGGGTTGACTCACCCTCACTCAGCTGCATCGCCGCCACTTCACTGCTACTCCAGGGACGGGTGTGCGGGAAACTTTCTCCTTGAAGTCTGGAACCGAAAAGAGGCTGGACACACTGCTGCAGGACCCTGTAAAGGTAAAGACAAACACCGCCTCCTCTCCTGCAACATTGTAACAAACACATTCTAGCATCCTCCAGACTTCAAGTTGGTAATCCCTCAATGTTGTTACAGGCCCACTAGAGGGCCTTCCACTCTCATAAGGTCTAAACCCCCTATTACGTCCTACGTAGTGTAGCATAACCTTGAATAAATAAGACAACACACCATGTTGGGAGAATAAGACTGGTCACGGTCACGTTGATTAAATAAACAATTTAATTAGTGCCTAATGTATTATTCCAATTATCTTAGGCATTTTAACTCTTAATTCAAAACTTGGCAACAAGTTCGTAAACAACGTTGGCGGCATCTTTCCCTAACCTAGCCCCTACAA
This sequence comes from Bombina bombina, assembly GCF_027579735.1. Lineage (NCBI taxonomy): Eukaryota > Metazoa > Chordata > Amphibia > Anura > Bombinatoridae > Bombina > Bombina bombina. Next base: position 900,487,462 of record NC_069499.1, read on the forward strand.
GTAAATGGTCAAGGCCCCTTCCGATACTTGCAGCGTGACACCCGGCTGTTCACGCCCAATGGCACTGAGAGAGAGCTGTGATGTTTTCGAGGTATTCGGCCTTTATTCGCAAGGGAGAGGACCCCCAGGCCGGCACCTGGCGGGCATAACCCCTCCCATTTTCAGACCATCACTCTTCTCTCTCCGTGCCCGCTCCCCAGGGCACTGACCACCCGCCACAAGAGCCAAGCGTCCTCTTGCTGCCACACAAAAACTGACAGGCACCTATAATAACTTACTACATATTAAAACTGTAACAAATAACTTCAGTAACAATACAATAAAACCAATTTTTTTTTTTTTACTTAAAAACCTAAATTGCCCTTAATTAAGCGCTCCTAATGTCCTTTAAGAACATGTCCAACCCAACATCCGTTAGGTGGACACCATCAGGGCAAAATAGGTCCTTCTTGTCGGCCGTGATCCCCTCGTGTCTAATCACAAAAACCCCCAGGGCTGTGACCGCTCTTCCCAACTCTCTATTGAACTTCTTTCGCACGTTATATGCAGCTTTCTGGGTCACAATGTGCCTCCAATGCAGCCGAGCAACCACATTGGACCAACCTATTTTCACCTCCTTCAACCAAGTGTGTACCCACTTAATATCAGCTGTCATCCTCTTAATAAGGTCCAAGGTGGGCAACGAGCCCAAATCATTACCCCCCAGGTGCAGCACTATCACGTTAGGCTGCCCCCACCTCCTATGTGCCTCCTGCAACAATGCTGGCAAATCATCCCACAAAAGGCCCCTGCGTCCTAACCACCGGAAGTTGGCCCTGGACATTTGGAATCCAAGCTGTTGCCCTTCCGGCATCTGCAGTGCCCTGATGGATGCCCAATGGATAAATGAGTGGCCTACTATCCACACTCGAACTGGGGGGGGACTTCCTAATGCACCTGGTGAAACAAACGACACCCTATTAACCTGAGCCAGAGCCCTGGCCACCAATACAGACCCCCCGATCCAACTTGCCTAGAATCAGCCCACACCTATTCTGCCACCCACATGGGTACCCCCTTCTGTGAATAAGGGAAACCCAACAACCAACTTCCCATCTTATATCTTTTGTCCCGATGTGGGTCTAATATACGTCTTGTACTGGGCTGATTTCCATCTCCCTAAGCGCTTTATCTCTGCTGAGGAGTCCCCTTTCTCTGCTGCGCTAGTCACCGCGCCAATCCTAAATGAATGTGCCGCGATCCTTTTGGGATCTAATCCGGATATCTCTGCCGTTTTGGCGAGAACCCTCCTAAACTGGAATAACGACAATGCAGACCCATCCTCGTGCACGAGGTACTGCGCGCAATGCCCCAGCCGAAATTTCACAAACTCCTCCACACAGCTCACGGGCAGCATTCTGCATACTCCTGTTTTGCTAGGGGCACCTTTTCCCTCCTGATCCGTTTTGGACCTTGGCCCCCCTCCTCTAGCCATACATGCTCAGCCAGGACACCCCCTGTCCCTTTCATTTTGGACGATGACACCAACTCGCTTACTCACAGTGCCCCCGCAAATGCTATAGCAAACGCTGTCCTAAAGAGCAACCTCTCATACTTTGATTTGCATACCTCCACCAAACCAAGTGCTAACTGCCTCAGTCTACTGGCTGTGATAGGTTCCCTCTGGTCCTTTGTACGGGGAACCATCCTCCCCCACCCCTTCAGCACTTTTCTAACCAGAAAAGCCCTAGAGTGGTCCACATACCCCAGTGCTTTGTTAAAGAAGGCTACCGCTGATAGCCGACTTCCAGCTCCTGCCTTACTAATTCCTTCCCTTCTCATCTGCGCCAGCCATTCCAACACCTGTACCCTAGAAGCCCCTTGTACCTGTACGCCTTTCTGATGACAGAAAGCCTCCCATCTGTTCCAGTGGCTTAGGTAGGACGCCCAAGTCTTCAGAGCCAGAGAGGCCTTAACTAACTTGAGGATGCCTTCCCAACCTTCATCAACTGCCAAAGAGAAGATGGGCACGTTAGACCCTCTTTCGCCACCCTGGGTGCTGCTTTCCTAAACTGCCCCCAATTAAATCGAGAGAGTGCGTAAGCGATCACGTTCTGCACTCCCGGGACGTGTTTGGCGGTGAAACAGATGTTGAGCTGCAAGCAGCGCAACACCAGGTGCCTCAAATAGCATACAACCCTCAGTGAAGCAGCAGACAACCTATTAATGGCGTACACCACACTTAGGTTGTCCGTCCAGAACACCACCAACCTGTTCGCTAACTTATCACCCCAAATTTCAACGGCTACCACGATTGGAAACAGTTCCAATAGCGTTAAATTACTGTTACACCCAGGCTCTATCCATTCGCTGGGCCAAGGAGCAGCGCTCCACTCCCTGTCCAGGTAAGCACCATACCCAAACTGCCGGCTGCGTCCGTGAAAAGGTGCAGGACTTGATTAGACACTGGCAGGTGCCTCAAGAGGCAAACCCCGTTGAATTGCTCCAGGAACCTGGCCCACACTTCTAAGTCCTCCTTCACCTCATCCGTGACCCAGGCCCATTTTACCTGCCCCGTTGGACCTTTCAATTGGCCCTCTAGGCGGCGATTGAAGACCATTCCCATTGGAATCACTCACCCAGCAAAGTTCAGGAGGCCGAGTAATGACTGAACCTCCTTAATGGGTACCCTGTCACACCCCCTGAATGACCGCACCTGCTGCAACATTCGCCTTACCTTGTCCTCAGGCAACCTACAGAATGCCTGAACTGTTTCAATTTCTATCCCTAGAAATGTTAGACACGTACAGGGACCCTGTGTCTTCTCATCCTTAAGTGGTACCCCGAACCTTGCCATCATGTCCTTCATAACTTCCATGAGCTGTGCGTAATCAGCGCAACCTGCTCTCCCCACCAATAGGAAGTCGTCGAGGTAGTGGGCAATCGCCCCTCCCCCTGACGCTTTCTCGACTACCCATTGCAAGAACGAACTGAAGCACTCGAACAGTGAACAGGACAATGAACACCCCATCGGTAGGCACCTGTCCACGTAATAAGATCCTTCGAACTTCATCCCCATGAGCCTGAATGCTGAGAGTTGCGGGGGGCAGCAGCCGGAAAGCGGACTCTATGCCGAATTTTGCCAGCAGCGCCCCAGGGCCGCATGCCCTGACCACCTCTAGTGCATTATCAAAGGATTGGTAATGCACCGAGCTGAGTTCCGGGTCAATAGCATTATTGACTGACCCCCCTTTGGGAAAGACAGGTGATGAATCAACCTGAATTTCCCCGGCTCCTTTTTTGGTATGACCCCCAAAGGTGAGACCATTAGGTCCATGATCGGGAGCTCCGCGAATGGGCCAGACACCCTGCCCATTGCCACTTCCTTTGCCAATTTTTCCCTTACAACGTGTGGGAATTCATAAGCCGTCTTCAAATTTTTATGTACCCTTGACCCCAGAACATTCCCTGTAACTGGGATCTCAAAGCCCCTCTCCAGACCCGCCCAGAGCAGATCCGCTGCCTCCTGGTCTGGGTAATTCGCCAGCCATGTTAACATGGCCGGCAACTTAAGCGGTGTTGGGGCCCTTGACCCCAACTCCCGGTTTCGGTGCTTGCTTAAGCTGTCCCTGGTACTTGTGTTTACCGCAATCGGCTCCTGAGTGGAGACCCCCACAGTACCTGCAGATGTGTCAAAAGGAACAACTGCTCCCCCTTTCACACAACTTGTCCTGGAATTTCCAGCACTCTCGACCCCGCCTACTGATCCTTGCACCCTGCTGCGGCAAACCCTGACGTGCCTGGCCAGGGGGCGTGGTGCCCCCTTCCAGCCCTAACTTCGGCCACAGGTACATGTCCTGCATGCCGAAATGCAGTAAGGGATTCTGACCATCTTCCTTCTGAAGGCCATGTCATATTCCCTCCACGCACCTTCTTTAAATCGTGTATGGATATCCTCTATAGTATCCTGATACTTAAAGAGGTTGTGGCCCTGCAAGGGCCACCTATCCACGTAACAGGCCGCCAAGACTCTAAAGCATTTCAGCCATTCTTCATAAGTCTCAGGCCTGCGCACCTTTTTGGGCCCTGAGCCGTCCAGGGCCCTTTCCTTCACCCTAAACGCATCCAGCGAGAGGTCAAAAACATTCACGTTTCAACCCTCCTGTATCTTTTTCACAACTTTCATCTTAAGGTGCCTGTATAGTGAGTGGACCAGGCACGGGTACGTATCCCCCTGCACCGCCACTTTACGCGGTACTGCAGCCCCGGGCTTATTGCCCCCAGGCCCTATTGCCCCAGGAGCCCCTTCCTCGGGCCCCAAACCCCTGGCCCTATCCTTCGCCTGCCCTGCTGCCATTTTCTTGATCCATTTAAACAGACTACGCTGTCCTTTTCCTACTAGACCCAGGTCCTCCCCACTCTCTGAACCTGATTTGCTAGTTGATGACCCTGCGTCAGTGTGTAATGTGTGAGGTGCATTGTACTCACGAGTCCCTGGGCGGTCCGGTTCGATAGGTGCCTGGGTCATTGTTCCCATCTGTTCCAACTGCTTTTTGCTGGGTCCTGCCACTACCAGCGCACTGGAAGCACCGTTGCCATTGCTGTTGCTGTCCTATTCTGCACCTGTGGAGACAAAATAACTTGGGGAGTACTCTGGCCAACAGGTGGTGTGTCAAAAGAGGCATTCCTCCCCGCCACCATCTGCTCCCCCCCAGCATTCATCCCCAGGGCTGCTGATACTGCTCTTCAAATTATTTCCTCCTGCCCAGGTTTCCTCCTGCCCAGGTAGTGCTGGGCCCATTGATCTCTGCACACCACCGGGCATCCGCCCCTCTAACAGTATTCCCTGCGCCTGAACCCCCCTGTGAGTATTCCTACCTCCCTACTATGCTATTGAGGCCTGTTGGCACCCCACCCGCGACCGGAAGCCTTCCCAAGTTACCTGGGCTGCTCCGGTCGTGTGGGGCGTCTTTTGCTGCTCTGACCCTCCCTCCAAGATGGCGGTCAAGATCCTCCTCCTCTGACAAGCTTGAGGAGTATATCTCGCGAGATCCGCCATCTGAAATTGCCGTAACCGCTGCGCGCTCTCCACCACCTGACCTACTAGGCTCTGCCACACATGCGCTAACTCCAGATTCACCACCGACAGCCTGAGCCACAGCCTGGCCCTGCGCCTGGCCAGAGGGGGCCATTGCTGATGCAAGTGACTGGGCCAAGGCCAGGACTGCCGCCATGGCTGCCGGTGGCAAAGTAGGTAAAGGATCCGCCGGGTCCCCCCTCACTAGCGACCCCTGCCCACTGCTAGGGTGCCCCATCTCCTGTAGGCCTTCCCGCCCCCCACCGGGACCAGCCTGAGCCTCGCCACAGCACGCCACACCTAACTGTGCTTGACTCCCCGAACTAGGGCCTTCCCTAACCACAGTCTGAGCTCTGGACCCAGGGCCCCCTTTCCCACCACTGGCAGGCACCTTTCCTTTATTCAAAGAAAGTTTTGTGAAACAATCACTAGAGGGCGCTGTTAAATAAAATACATGATTAATACTTAAAACACCTATTACAAAAATTAGTAATATACAAGCACCATATGATATGGTATGTATCCTTGTGGGGACAATATATGGTTATTTGCTCCTTTTAACAATGATTTGTTAGATCCTTCCTAGATATTACATGTGTATATAAACAAGTAAAATATCCCTAAAAATATTAAAGCAGCACCTCTTAACACAAATATCATAAGCGCAAATGTGTATCAAACTAAGAACAAACCAATGTGTAAAAACACATAAGAGGGCGCTAGTATGTCTGGTGACACCGTGAAAAAACAAAAAACAACAAATATAATATACCTAGGTGTGGATGAATACTACAAACTGAATGCAATCAAAATATAATTATATAAGAATTGCTAATAATAATGATAATAATAGAAAGTGACACCTCATTAAATTTGCATAGTGAAATAGTCCAAATTTTATCATAAATAGTCTAATGGATCACCAGAAGTCCACAACAAATTCCAACAAGTGGATTCGGTTTCCAAATGGCTGTAAGAATGATCCTCTCCTCCGATGTGAAATCAGTGATCTGTATAAATTACAAATAGAAAAGGACGACCATTGTGTGTATCGATAGTTCAAAAGACCCCACACATGCAGCCCACTCTAATCCAGGGTACTCACACTTTGGCTGAGCACACCAGTGTGCTTGTGGATACGATCTGGTTATCTGAGCCAACCAGCTTGCTCTTTCACAGGCAGCGTTCTCCTCGCAGCAGCTGTACACCAGCTGTACACCAGCAGACTTTTTGTAACTTCACGGCAGTATGGTAATGAGCACCTTGCTGCTCTTAAGTGTCACACACTACAAAAAGTGATTGATGGGAGAGGAGGCACTGTGCATGAGTCACAAAAACACACCCAAGAACACAGGAACATAAGCAGACACATAAACTCTTATCTCTGCTATATCCTACTGGGAGTATAATTTCTTCTGCTGGCTGTGTTTACAAAGCTTATCTATAGCTGGGACCTGCGGCCACAAACTTTCAGAATAGGTGGGGATACCACATGCTATAGATAAGCTTTGTAAACACAGCCAGCAGAAGAAATTATACTCCCAGTAGGATATAGCAGAGATAAGAGTTTATGTGTCTGCTTATGTTCCTGTGTTCTTGGGTGTGTTTTTGTGACTCATGCACAGTGCCTCCTCTCCCATCAATCACTTTTTGTAGTGTGTGACACTTAAGAGCAGCAAGGTGCTCATTACCATACTGCCGTGAAGTTACAAAAAGTCTGCTGGTGTACAGCTGGTGTACAGCTGCTGCGAGGAGAACGCTGCCTGTGAAAGAGCAAGCTGGTTGGCTCAGATAACCAGATCGTATCCACAAGCACACTGGTGTGCTCAGCCAAAGTGTGAGTACCCTGGATTAGAGTGGGCTGCATGTGTGGGGTCTTTTGAACTATCGATACACACAATGGTCGTCCTTTTCTATTTGTAATTTATACAGATCACTGATTTCACATCGGAGGAGAGGATCATTCTTACAGCCATTTGGAAACCGAATCCACTTGTTGGAATTTGTTGTGGACTTCTGGTGATCCATTAGACTATTTATGATAAAATTTGGACTATTTCACTATGCAAATTTAATGAGGTGTCACTTTCTATTATTATCATTATTATTAGCAATTCTTATATAATTATATTTTGATTGCATTCAGTTTGTAGTATTCATCCACACCTAGGTATATTATATTTGTTGTTTTTTGTTTTTTCACGGTGTCACCAGACATACTAGCGCCCTCTTATGTGTTTTTACACCTTTCCTTTATTAAAACTCCTTTGGGGTGGCGTTTTTTGGGATGTGGGGGTACCGCATCATCAGACCCATGCTCTTCCAACTGTGTTGCAGGTCCTTTCTTCCTGGCCACCAACTCCATGACCTCCCTGTATTTCTTAGGTGGCAGAGATTTCCTCCTGGATCTATCCATCTTCCAATCTTCATCAGGGATCCACAGAAAACTTTCTCCTTGAAGTCTGGAACCAAAAAGAGGCCAGACACACTGCTGCAGGACCCTATAAACGTAAGCACAAACACCGCCTCCTCTCCTGCAACATTGTAACAAACACATTCTAGCATCCTCCAGACTTCAAGTTGGTAATCCCTTAATGTTGTTACAGGCCCACTAGAGGGCCTTCCACTCTCAATCTCTCCAAGGTAGGGGAAGAGACAGGACGGTGGGCAGGAACAAAAGAAATCAGGAGAGGACCCATCATGAATCTCCGAAGGCTTTCCATCATGGACAAGTAGGCTTTGAGGCAAAGAGCAATATACATTTGGGGATCTGACAGAAAATAAGGGTAAAACAAAGAATGCATCATTCTATCTAGCATTTATTTAGTGTCTAAGGTGTTAAATGGTGACAGTGTGACATTTAGCGAGGTCGAGCGGACATGATTCGCTACAGCGAATCATGTCCACTTGACTTTTAATAAATCTACCCCATAGAGTGTAGTTGGTTTTATAATATGTTAAATGGTTAGTTGTGGTGTCACAACTGTATTATAAAAATAAATTATGCATTTTAATTGGCAGATATGTTTAATTGCTTTGTTATTGGTTATTACAATGGTTATTGTTAAAGGAACAGTCTATTTAATTGCTTTGTGGATATTGGTTACTGTTAAAGGGTGAAAGGATGGTGGCGCTATAGGACTGGGATGTTTATAGGGCTAAAAGTAGGATACTGTTTCAATTTGAAAATTGTATATTACACATTAATTAAACAGTACATATACACATAGACAACAGTGTCTGTACACACTTATATTTACAAAATTAAATTAAATTACAACACAGTATTATGATAAAATTATATTTTGCTAACTTGTTTTGTATAATAAAAAGTACAATGGATTAATAGGTTAAAACATACATTCGTTAAAACATATATATTGTGAATCATACACTGGCATATACTGACATCTAGGTTGTTTTAGACAGATAGCTCAGCATGCTAAGGCACTGTGGCTGAGCTCTTTAGCTGGTTCGATCCCCGGCTAGGTCCACTCCTTTCATCTTTCCGAGGTTCATAAAATGAGCAGCGCCTTGAGACCCTTATGGGTGATTAGCCGTGCTTTACAAGTACCCAATACATTTGTTTAGTCGGCAGATTCGTAGGTTGAAAACAATGTGAACAAAATTTCTGACAGCAGATTTGTTAGTTGGAAATAATATGGACACCAATTCAGATACCAGATTCGTTAATTGGAAATAATTTGAACACAGTTTCTGACAAGTATATCCGACAAGGCACCCTACGATATATCCGTAAACAGGATTACAATTACTCTCTATATGGAATAGGACAGTGTAAGCTGCTATAAAATTAACACAAGATTTCAATAATCTATAAGAACGCAACATAATAACAAAAATATTTTCCAAACCACATATTGAAGGATATACTTGTCAGAAACTGTGTTCACATTATTTCCAAATAACGAATCTGCTGTCAGAAACTGTGTCCATATTATTTCCAACTAACGAATCTGCTGTCAGAAATTTTGTTTACATTTTTTCCAACCTAAGAATCTGCCGACTGAACAAACATGAATTCAACCTAGATGTCAGGATATGCCAGTGTATAATTCACAATATAAATCTTTTAACCAATATATGTTTTAACCTATTAATCCATTGTACTTTTTATTATACAAAGCAAGTTAGCAAAATATCATTTTATCATAATACCGTGTATTTATTTAATTTTGTTTTGTAAATATAAGTGTGTACAGACACCGGTGTCAAATTCTGTGTATATGTACTGTTTAATAAATGTGTAATATACAATTTTCAAATTGAAACAGTATCCTACTTTTAGCCCTATAAACATCCCAGTCCTATAGCGCCACTCTCCTTTCACCTTTCTAAATTGCTTACACTATCTTTTGAGGAGTATAGTGTCGCCCTTGGGTGCAGCAGCTGATCATTAGTTTGCAGACTATTTAACCCTTTATTTATACACATATTATCGTTAAAGGGACAGTCTACTTCAGAATTGTTATTGTTTAAAAAGATAGATAATCCCTTTATTACCCATTCCCCAGTTTTGCATAACAAACATATGGCTAGATTACGAATTTTACGTTATGAGTAGCTTGGTGCTAACTTGCAAGTTATTTCCACTGCTCACCTCCCTATAGCACTGCTATTACAGGTTTGCAAAAACCCAGCGTTAGCAGGCAATATGGCAGCGTTGAGCTCCATTGAGCTCCATACCGCACCGAAATACGAGTGCTGCTTTAAGCTGGTTTTACGTGCTCGTGCACGATTTCCCCATAGACATCAATGGGGAGAGCCGGCTAAAAACAGCCTAACACCTGCAATAAAGGACATAAACCTTGTTCCAATCAGCCAATAGAATGCTGAGCTCAACACTATTGGCTAATTGGATCAGCCAATAGGATTGAAGATCAATCCTATAGGCTGATTGCATCAGGCAATAGGATTTTTTCAACTTTAATTCCGATTGGCTGATAGAATTCTATCAGCCAATCAGAATTCAAGGGACGCTATCTTGGATGACGTCCCTTAAAGGAACCTTAATTCTTCAGTAGCCGTCGAAAGCAGAGGATGCTCCGCACCGGATGTCTTGAAGATGGAGCCGCTCCGCATCGGAAGGCTGAAGATAGAAGATACCATCTGGATGAAGACTTCTGCCCGCCTGGAGGACCACTTCTTGCCTCTTGGATGAAGACTTCTCCCAGCTTAGTTGAGGACTTCTGCCCGCTTGGATGAAGACTTCTCCCGGCTTCGTTGAGGATGGATGTCTGGTCTTCAAAAACTGTAAGTGGATCTTCGGGGGTTAGTGTTTTTATAAGGGTTTATTGGGTGAGTTTTATTTTTAGCTCAGGGTTTGGGCTGAAAAAGAGTAAATGCCATTTTAAGGGCAATGCCCATCCAAATGCCCTTTTTAGGGCAATGGGGATCTTAGGTTTTTTTAGATAGGATTTTATTTGGAGGGTTTGGTTGTGTGGGTGGTGGGTTTTACTGTTGGGGGGTTGTTTGTATTTTTTTTACAGGTAAAAAAGCTGATTTTTTGGGGGGACAATGCCCCGCAAAAGGCCCTTTTAGGGGCTATTGGCAGTTAAGTTTAGGCTAGGTTTTTTTTTATTTATTTTTTGGGGGGGTTGTTTGATATAGCTATTAGATTAGGTGTAATTAGTTTAAATATTTGATCATTTTTTATTTTGTGTAATTTAGTGTTTATTTTTTTTTTGTAATTTAGTTAATTGTATTTAATTAACCCTTTTATGACATAGGCAATTGTCCAAGTTCTAAATGTAAACAAAACCTTGAATTTCAGCTATATGTCTTTTCAACCATAAGTACCCCTTTCATATTAAGTGCACTCACACTAATTATATATTATTTTTTAGAGGACAGATAGGGCTTTCTTTTGGCATAAAAGATGTATTTCTCAACTATAATTTTATATGAAAAGTGTGAGAAATTAAGAAATTTTAAGCTTTCCAAATGATTTTATTGTGAATATCATCATTCTGATATATATTACTGCAATAAAACACCCATACTTGTGTTCAGCGATGTCCCATGAGTATAACGATACCCCCATGTACATACCCATTTACATAGAAATCTGGCACATTCATTTTCTGGGCTTAAGTCGCATTTCATACATTATAGCAGCCCAGGAATGAAAATTACCCCATCATGGCATACCATTTACTAAACTAGACACCTCAGGGTATTCCAAAAGGGCCATGTCACGTCTTTTTGTGAAGCCCCTTAGTCACAACACCTGGCCAAATGTAGTGGTCATTTTGTGTTGTATGCATTTTTTACACAAACACTGCACTTTGGCTGCTTCTGTCATCAACCTTTTATGTTTTGCTGCTATAAAACACACATATTTGTGTTTGTCAATGTCCTACGAGAACAACAGTACCCCCCCATGTACAGGTTTTATGGGGTTTACAGAAGTTGCAGGGTCAAATATGGGGTTAGCCCATTTACATGGAAATTTGGCACATTCATTTTCTGGGCCTTTGTCCTCTATGAGACATTATAGCAGCCCAGGAATGAAAATAACCCCATCATGGCATACCATTTACAAAATAAGACACACCAGGGTATTCAAAAAGGCCATGTCACGTCTTTTTGTGAAGCCCCTTAGTCACAACTCCTGGCCAAATGTAGTGGTCATTTTTGTTGTATGCGTTTTATACACAAACACTGCCCTTTAGCTGTTTCTGTCATCAAGCTTTTATGTTTTTCTGCTATAAAACACACATATAAGTGTTTGTCAATGTCCTACAAGTACAACAGTACCCCAATGTACAGGTTTTATGGGGATTACAGAAGTTACAGGGCCAAATATGGGGTCTGTCCATTTCAGTCCTTATGCATGGAAATTTGGCACCTTAATTTTCTGTGCCTATGTCCTCTTTGAGACATTATAGCAGCCCAGGAATGAAAATTACCCCATCATGGCATACCATTTTCAAAAGAAGACACCACAAGGTATTCCAAAAGGGCCATGTCACATTCACTTATTGTGCACTTTGGCTGTTTCTGTCATCAACCTTTTATGTTTTGCTGCTATAAAACACACATATTTGTGTTTGTCAATGTCAACGAGTACAACAGTACCATCCATGTACAGGTTTTATGGGGTTTACAGAAGTTACAGGGACAAATATAGGATCTGCCCATTTACATGGAAATTTGGCACATTCATTTTCTGGGCCTATGTCCTCTTTGAGACATTATAGCAGCCCAGGAATGAAAATTAGCCCATCATGGTATACCATTTACAAAAGTAGACAACCCAGGGTATTCAAAAAAGACTATGGTTAGTATTTTTTGTAGCCACTTAGTCACAACATCTGGCCAAATGTAATGTTCATATTTTATTTTTAGTTTATCACAAAAACACTGCCTTTTTGCTGTTTGTATCATCCTTTTATGCTTTACTGCTATAATACATCCATCTTTGTGTTCAGAAATGTCCCATGAGTACAAAAATACCCCCTATGCACAGGTTTTATGTGGTTTCAGGAAGTTACACTGCCCAATATAGGGTCTGCCAATTTGCATGGAAATTTGGCACATTGATTTTATGGACCTATTTTGCCTTTGAGACAGTATGGAAGCGCAGGATTGAAAATTACCCCATCATGGCATACCATTTGGAAAAGTAGACAACCAAGGGTATTGAAAAAAGGACTATGTTTAGTCTTTTTTTGTAGCCACTTAGTCACAAAACCTGGTCAAATTTAGTGGTCATATTTTTTTATTTGCTTTTTTCACACAAATACTGCCTTTTTTTCTATTTGGATAATCATCCTTATATTTTTTTACTGCTATAATACACCCATATTTGTGTTCAGTGATCTCCCATGAGTACAACAATACCCCCCATGCACAGGTTTTATGGGGTTTCAGGAAATTACAGGGCCCAATATAGGGTCTGCCCATTCATATGGACATTTGGCACATTGATTTTCTGGACCTATGTTGCCTTTGAGACAGTATAGCAGCCCAAGAACGAGAATCACCCCCTCATGACATACCATTTGCAAAAGTGGATAACTCAGGATATTCTAAAATGGGTATTTTAGTTGTTTTGTATAACTTATCATGGCATTGAGTGGATGGGCTTAACATATAAAGGGGCAGGACAAGGTCAGGGGAATTTATGAAGTTAGGAATACAGAATAATAAAATAAAATAAATTAGGAACACATACAGGTTGCTTTCAAATTAAAAGTTTAACTCTGTGTGATATATTCGAAAGCATTTGGTGATACAGAGGCCAGGTAGAGAGGGGCAGTCAGGGCAATGGTAACTAGAATCCCTCCTCTCTCCTTTTTTATAGCAGACTCTACATCTTTTCTGGGGTTTTTTTTGCTGGCAGTGGGGGGGGGGGGGGGGGGTTCCTAGTGGGAAATTGGAACATCACTTGTGATGCCAGGAGTCTCTGTAAACTTTGGCATTTCTGGGGCAGTAAAATTTGGGGGTAGCCAATTGTGTTCATTTGTGCAACGCCTCCTTTTAGGTGGCAGGCAGGGAGCACCAGCATTAGATGTATCACTCAGGGGCTCTATATCTGATGCCATAAGGGTTGCGCTGTCAGACAGAGCAGAGAGGGTTTCCCTCCCTGAATCTTCAGCAAGAATGGCATAAGCCTCTTCTACTGAATAGCGTGCCATAAGGAATTTTTTTCAATACAAATTCCCACTTCACCACCACCAACTCCCACTTCACCTCCAAAATCCCACTAAACCACCCCAATTACCACCTTCCAATTACCACCCACCTATTCCCACCCACCCTACTCCCACAGATTTTTTTTTTATGAATTTTTAAAATATATATTTTTATTTTATAAACTAACTAAACTAAAAAAAAATAGAAAAGCACTGGGAAGGGTAGTGATTGGGAACATCAGGGAAGGGGTTAACAATAACTAAAGATCCCCACAAATAAACTTTTGGGCACTGATCAAATCCCTGACAGGCTGATTACTGTGATATTAGGCTGATCACAGTAGCAGCTCAGTGATTAGCAGCAAAAAAAAAATAATAAAAAAAAAAATATATATATATATATATTTGTACCCCCCACAAATAAGCCCAAAACGCTTTTGATCAGCACTGATCAAAGCCCTAACAGGCTAACCAAGTTATATTAGGTTATTCACAGTAGCAGCTCTGTGATCAGCAGCAAAAAAATATATATATTTTTTGTATTTTTTTTTCCCTCTCTAGCTTTCTACAGCACACCACAAACGCTAAACTGTCTTCCTCTCTCTCTCAGATTGCACTGAGGGAAGAGAGGAAGCGGATACACTTGTAACCGCCAATGATTCCACTCATTGGCTGTTACAGTGTTACAGGGGCAATCAATACACCCCCTTCATGCTGATTGGATCCTGGGGGGTGCCTGAGGTGCTAGGCACATCCCCCAACCGGATCCATAACAAAAAAAATAATGGAGGGGTACAGGAGCTACAACCATTATGATGTTCTATTCCGTCATAACGGCTCTAAAGCCCAGTGTAATTATGACGGAATAGAACAGCATAACGGAGTTAAAAGGTTAATGTAATTGATTTAATTGTAGTGTAAGGTTAGGTGTTAGTGTAAGACAGGTTAGGTTTTATTTTACGGGTAAGTTTGTAATTATTTTAACTAGGTAGTTAGTAAATAGTTAATAACTATTTACTAACTAGTCTACCTAGTTAAAATAAATACAAACTTACCTGTGAAATAAAAATAAAACATAAGCTAGTTACAATGTAACTATTAGTTATATTGTAGCTAGCCTAGGTTTTATTTGATAGGTAAGTATTTAGTTTTAAATAGGAATTATTTAGGTATTAATTGTAATTTTTATTTAGATTTATTTTAATTATGTTAAAGTTAGTGGGTGTTTGGGTTAGACTTAGGGTTAGGTTTAGGGGTTAATAACAGTAATGTAGGTTGCGGCAATGTTAGGGACAGCAGATTAGGGGTTAATAATATTTAACTAGTGTTTGCGATGCAGGAGTACGGCGGTTTAGGGGTTAATATGTTTATTATAGTGGCGGCGATGTCGGGAGTGGCAGATTAGGGGTTAATAATTTTATTTTAGTGTTTGCAATGTGGGAGGGCCTCGGTTTAGGGGTTTATACGTAATTTATGGGTGTTAGTGTACTTTTTAGAACTTTAGTTATGAGTTTTATGATATAGCTTTGTAACAAAAAAAAACCATAACTACTGACTTTCAGTTTACGGTATGGATCTGGTAGTTATAGGCTGTACCGCTCACTTTTTGGCCGGACAGGCAAACCTGTAATACCGGCGCTATGGAAGTCACATTGAAAAATGACTTTTTGAAAGCTGCGGTAGTTATGTTGCATTACGGCCAAAAAAGTGTGCGGTACAGATATACCTGCAAGACTCGTAATACCGGCGGAAGTGAAAAAGCAGCGTTATGAAGCTTTTTCACTCATAACGCAAAACTCGCAATCTAGACGATAGTTATATGCTTTTTTCCTCTTGGATTACCATGTTTCTAAACCTCGAAAACTGTCCCCTTATCTCAGTTCTTTTGACAGACTTGCATTTTAGCCAGTCAGTGCTGACTCTACAGAAGTGAGCACAATGTAATCTATATTGCACACCTGAACTAGCACTATCTAGCTGTGAAAATGGTCACTGAACTAAAATGCGACCTTCAAGGGGTTAGAAACTAGAATATGTGCCTACCTAGATATAGCTTTCAACAAAGAATACCAAGCGAGCAAAAAAAATTTGTTGATAAAAGTAAATTGCAACGTTATTTAAAATTGCATGACCTATCTGAACCATGAAAATGTAATTTTGACTTGACTGTTCCTTTAATAAATTGATAATAAACCATTATAATTTGCATTATTTGTACAAATGAATAAACCTTTTAAAAATGATACAGCATACCTATGCTTAATAGAATTTAAATGGTTAAAAATATAATTTGTACAAATTAATGTTAGCTTTATTTTGTTATGTTTAATGTTTACTTGTTTAATTTATTACGTCAGCTGTCCTGTTCCTTTCAGACGTCTACAATAGAGCATGATTTTAAACTTGACCTCTCAAATAATGTGTCAATCTAAAATTTTACTGTGGATTTAAGCAATTTCACCTATCTAAATATACAGTTCTTTATTTCAATAAATTTTATGATTATATGAATAATTAATTATATAGTCTACAGCTGTTACTGCATTCTAAAAATTCTTTATTCCTATACATTTTATGATTGCATGAATAATTAATTATACATTCCACAGCTGCTATTCTATTCTAAAAGTAGTCCTTAGAATTCTCTCTTGACATAACTATAAATTAAGTGCATTATTTTCTTGTAAAGTTTTAATGAACATTAGTAAAATTGTAGAAAAATATCTTCTGATACTGATCAATTGTCAAGATAAAAAAAAAAAAAAAAAAAGAGTACCACGTTGCTTATCAACTGATATCTTTATACACATTATTACATTACATTTAGTTAGTATAATCTGTTATTATATTCTCCCCCCGGCTTTTTATCAACAGTAGCTGGTACACTCGCTATTGCTGCCCACAAATTGATCTTTAATAAAAGCTTATTAACTTGCCAGTTTCTGATTGGATGTTATGAACTGCCAAATGAACAATAAGTAGAACGTAATAGGGGTGTGCAAGGGCAAAACATTTTTTGGAACGACTAATATCCCTGAATATTCATTGCCAGTGCTATTCAGTATTTTTTTTTTTTGTTTTTGTACAGTTGCTTGCAAGGTTAAGCACATAGTTAAAGTAACTCCAGAGCAGCAGCACACAGTTAGCTGAACATATCTGGTTAGCCACTGATAAGAGGTACTGTACATGTATGGCCACCAAACACCATTTAGTTCCCATTAGTGCATTGCTGTTCCTTAGCTTATTTAGGTATGTTTTTGAACAAAGGATACAAAAAAACTAAGTAAATGATAATAGTAGTAAATTGAAAAGTTTCATAAAACTGCATACTCTATCTAGCTTATGAAAGTTTAGTTTAGACTTTCATGTCCCTCTAAGATTGCAAAATTTACTATTATCACATCAAACTTTCATGATTCCTAATTTATTTCTTTTAACAAAAATATCTCTTTCTTTTGGCATCCTTGACTGTAATTTGGTCTCTTTCCATAAGGACATATTAAAATAGACTCATGAGTGTGTGCATGACTTGTAATATATGGCAACAGTGTGTGTATTAATGTTATGCAAGCAACCAGTAGAGGGAGTTTTAGGGTGCAGTAGCTTCAACCTCTCTGATTATGTTTCTGTGCTACTTTAACAAATTAGGATCATACTTTGTGTATTTATGTGCATCTTTTGCAAATTATATTGAACTTTGCATTAGCTGTATTGTAAAAAAAACCATACGGCTAGATTACGAGTTGTGCGTTAAGCTGAAAAAGCAGCGTTAACAGGTCCTAACGCTGCTTTTTCACTACCGCTGCTATTACGAGTCTTGCAGGTTTAGGGACCCCACGCACTTTTTTGGCCTTACCGCAAACCGGCTTACGTAAAATTCGTTAACACTCTTTCCTATGGGACTTCCATAGCGCCGGTATTACGAGTCTGTCCTGGGAGGCCAAAAAGTGCATAAAACTCATAACTAAAGTGCTAAAAAGTACACTAACACACATAAACGACCTATTAGCCCCTAAACCAAGGCCCTCCCGCATCGCAAACACTAAAATTAAATTATTAACCCCTAATCTGCCGCTCCGGACATCGCTGCCACTAGAATAAACATATTAACCCCTAAATCACCGCACTCCCGCCTCGCAAACACTAGTTAAATAATATTAACCCCTAATCTTCCACCCCTAACATCGCCGCAACCTACATTATATTTATTAACCCCTAATCTGCCACCCCTAACATTGCCGCAACCTACCTTATATTTATTAACCCCTAATCTGCCCCCCTAACATTGCCGCAACCTACATTATATTTATTAACCCCGAATCTGCCGCCACCAACATATCCGACACCCTACCTACATTTATTAACCCCTAATCTGCCGTCCCCAACGTCACCGCCACTATATTAAATTTATTAACCTTTTAAACCTAAGTCTAACCCTAACCCTAACACCCCCTAGCAAATATAATTTAAATAAATCTAAATAAAATTACTTTCATTAACTAAATTATTCTTATTTAAAACTAAATACTATAAAATAAACCCTAAGCTAGCTACAATATAACTAATAGTTACATTGTATCTATCTTAGGTTTTTTTTTTTTTTTTTTTACAGGCAAGTTTGTATTTATTTTAACTAGGTAGAATAGTTATTAAATAGTTATTAACTATTTAATAAATACCTAGTTAAAATAAAGACAAATTTACCTGTAAAATAAAACCTAACCTAAGTTACAATAACACCTAACACTACACTACAATTAAATAAATTGACTAAATTAAATACAATTAAATAAATTAAATTAAATTAGCTAAATCACACAAAAAAACAAACACTAAATTACAGAAAATAAAAAACAAATTACAGATATTTAAACTAATTACACCTAATCTAATAGCTCTATCAAAATAAAAAAGCCCCCCAAAATAAAAAAATACAAACAACCCCCCAACAGTTAAACCCACCACCCACATAAACAACCCCCCAAATAAAAAGCTAACTAAAAAAACCTAAGCTCCCCATTGCCCTGAAAAGGGCATTTGGGTGGGCATTGCCCTTAAAAGGGCATTTAGCTCTTTTGCAGGCCCAAAGTCCCTAACCTAAAAAATAAACCCACCCAATACACCCTTAAAAAAATCCTAACACTAACCCCCGAAGATTCACTTACTAGGAGAAGTCTTCATCCAAGTGGCAAGATGTCATCAAGGAAGCCGGCAGAAGTTGTCCTCCAGACGGGCAGAAGTGGTCCTCCAGACGGGCAGAAGTCTTCATCCAGACGGCATCTTCTATCTTCATCCTTCCGAAGCGGAGCGGCTCCATCTTCAAGACATCCGGCGCGGAGCATCCTCTTCAAACGACGTCTTCTTCCGAATGAATATCACTTTAAGTGACGTCATCCAAGATGGCGGCCCTTAGATTCCGATTGGCTGATAGAATCAGCCAATCGGAATTAAGGTAGAAAAAATCTAATCAGCCAATAGGATTGAGTTTGCGTTCTATTGACTGATTGGAACAGCCAATAGAATGCCAGCTCAATCCTATTGGCTGATTGCATCAGCCAATAGGATTTTTTTATACCTTAATTTCGATTGGCTGATAGAATTCTATCAGCCAATCGGAATCTAAGAGATGCCATCTTGGATGTACCTAAACTAGATACAATGTAACTATTATATATATTGTAGCTAGCTTAGGGTTTATTTTACAGGTAAGTATTTAGTTTTAAATAGGAATAATTTAGTTAATTATAGTAATTTTATTTAGATTTGTTTAAATTATATTTAAGTTAGGGGGTGTTATGGTTAGGGTTAGACTTAGGTTTAGGGGTTAATACATTTAGAATAGTGGCAGCGACGTTGGGGACGGCAAATTAGGGGTTAATAAATACAGGGAGTGCAGAATTATTAGGCAAGTTGTATTTTTGAGGATTAATTTTATTATTGAACAAGAACCATGTTCTCAATGAACCTAAAAAACTCATTAATATCAAAGCTGAATAGTTTTGGAAGTAGTTTTTAGTTTGTTTTTAGTTATAGCTATTTTAGGGGGATATCTGTGTGTGCAGGTGACTATTACTGTGCATAATTATTAGGCAACTTAACAAAAAACAAATATATACCCATTTCAATTATTTATTTTTACCAGTGAAACCAATATAACATCTCAACATTCACAAATATACATTTCTGACATTCAAAAACAAAACAAAAACAAATCAGTGACCAATATAGCCACCTTTCTTTGCAAGGACACTCAAAAGCCTGCCATCCATGGATTCTGTCAGTGTTTTGATCTGTTCACCATCAACATTGCGTGCAGCAGCAACCACAGCCTCCCAGACACTGTTCAGAGAGGTGTACTGTTTTCCCTCCTTGTAAATCTCACATTTGATGATGGACCACAGGTTCTCAATGGGGTTCAGATCAGTTGAACAAGGAGGCCATGTCATTAGATTTTCTTCTTTTATACCCTTTCTTGCCAGCCACGCTGTGGAGTACTTGGACGCATGTGATGGAGCATTGTCCTGCATGAAAATCATGTTTTTCTTGAAGGATGCAGACTTCTTCCTGTACCACTGCTTGAAGAAGGTGTCTTCCAGAAACTGGCAGTAGGACTGGGAGTTGAGCTTGACTCCATCCTCAACCCGAAAAGGCCCCACAAGCTCATCTTTGATGATACCAGCCCAAACCAGTACTCCACCTCCACCTTGCTGGCGTCTGAGTCGGACTGGAGCTCTCTGCCCTTTACCAATCCAGCCACGGGCCCTTCCATCTGGCCCATCAAGACTCACTCTCATTTCATCATGCCATAAAACCTTAGAAAAATCAGTCTTGAGATATTTCTTGGCCCAGTCTTGACGTTTCAGCTTGTGTGTCTTGTTCAGTGGTGGTCGTCTTTCAGCCTTTCTTACCTTGGCCATGTCTCTGAGTATTGCACACCTTGTGCTTTTGGGCACTCCAGTGATGTTGCAGCTCTGAAATATGGCCAAACTGGTGGCAAGTGGCATCTTGGCAGCTGCACGCTTGACTTTTCTCAGTTCATGGGCAGTTATTTTGCGCCTTGGTTTTTCCACATGCTTCTTGCGACCCTGTTGACTATTTTGAATGAAACGCTTGATTGTTCGATGATCACGCTTCAGAAGCTTTGCAATTTTAAGAATGCTGCATCCCTCTGCAAGATATCTCACTATTTTTGACTTTTCTGAGCCTTTCAAGTCCTTCTTTTGACCCATTTTGCCAAAGGAAAGGAAGTTGCCTAATAATTATGCACACCTGATATAGGGTGTTGATGTCATTAGACCACACCCCTTCTCATTATAGAGATGCACATCACCTAATATGCTTAATTGGTAGTAGGCTTTCGAGCCTATACAGCTTGGAGTAAGACAACATGCATAAAGAGGATGATGTGGTCAAAATACTCATTTGCCTAATAATTCTGCACTCACTGTATAATGTAGGTGTCTGCGATGTTAGGGATGGCAGATTAGGGGTTAATAAATATAATGTAGGTGTCGGCGATGTCGGGGGCAGCAGATTAGGGGTTAATAAGTGCAAAATATGGGGTGTTTAGACTCGGGGTTCATGTTAGGTGTAAACATAAAATGTGTTTCCCCATAGGAATCAATGGGGATGCGTTACTGAGCTTTGCGCTGCTTTTTTGAAGGTGTTAGACTTTTTCTCAGCCGGCTCTCCCCTTTGATGTCTATGGGGAAATGGTGTACGAGCCCGTACGACCAGCTCACCGCTGACTTAAGCAGCGCTGGTATTGGAGGGCGGTAAGGAGCTCAATTTTGCTCAATGCTCAGTTCTTGCCTTTTAACGCCGGGTTTGTAAAAACCCGTAATACCAGCATTGCAGGTAAGTGAGCGGTGAGAAAAAACTGCTTGTTAGCACCGCACAGCTTCTAACGCAAAACTCGTAATCTGGCCGCATGTATCAGAAAGTGGAAGGGACAGTGAAGTTCCCTGAGCTGAATAGAGGACTTCCCAGGGTATGTCTGAAGTTCTCTCACTGATTTATCTCACCTGCTGTATTCCATATTCCAATGTTCTTCAAATAAAATAATATGTTCTAATTAATCATAAATGTATATGTATATATATATAGGTATAAATATACACAGATATATATATATATATATATATATATATATATATATATACTGTATATATATATATATATACTGTATATATATATATATATATATATATATATATATATATATATATATATATATATATAGGAATATCTTTTTTAAAAAATACTTAGAACATATTCTGTTATGTGCAGAACATTGGAATTTCAAATATTTACTGTAAATAGACTTTATAACATTTATATATAAATATTGCATAAATATGCATTTGCGTGTTTTCATCTACTTACCAACAAAGGGCTCCAATGCACTTATATTATATATATTATATAAATATACTTAGTAATGTATTGTTGATGAGTTTTGTGACACTTTTTTGTTTCATGAAACATCTAACCAGAGCTCTGAGGAAACGTTAATCATTCTAGTGTAAATCACGATTGCACTCAAGTGATCGTGTGTACTTTCAACTTGTAATATAAGCAGTAACCGAGAACATGCACAAGCACCCACTATAAACTCCTTATCGCTCACACCTATCTGTTAGTGCTCCACTTATAATTTGGCCCAATATAGACTGTATAACGAAACGTCAGATGATCAAACAGAAGTACAGCAAACCTACCACATACAGATTTTGCTAATGTCTAGACAAATGGTGTGAGATAGGGATTTAACGGGGGAAATTAAAAAAATGGGTATAATTATGGCCCTAGGGCTTTGGCCTATCCTGGTTTATATATTTTTCTCATTAAATTAAATTTTTGGAATAATACAAACAATTGTTTCACTGCTTTTCATTTAAAGGGCCATTATACTGCAACCATTACATTCTGTAATTCTATAAAGTGTGTCATTTTAGCGCTAGCAACCCAGTAATGGTATGTGTTTAACGCTTTTAAAGGGGTTAATCACTAGTTAAAGTGTTGCCTGGGAGCAGCTTTTGGTCCAGAGTGAATACAGCTGGTAAGCTAATCAGCAGTGTGGGGGTGGGGCACACGTAGCATTGTAGGGTCACTGGTGATAAAATTACATGGTCTAACAAATTAGAGAATGTAATGTTTTGCATTATAATATCCCTTTAATAAAATTAGGTTTATATTGTATATCCCGTTTAAAACACAACTCTGATTTTCTTAATCTTATAATTATTACAATAGGAATACAACAATTACAACATCCTGTCCTAGATACTTTGGGCGCGATGCGATATACGGCGTAGTTTTCGGCGCAAGCAAGGGAACCCACGCCGCCCGTAATTTCACCTCGCAACTTGACCTATCCAATATACTGCGCCGTCAGATGCTAAACTGGCGTAAGTAGGATAAACCTGCGATCATCTAAAATGTGCGTAAATACACATTTTAGTCGTCGCAAGTACTTACGCCAGTATTTTGTTCACGTAAAGTCTCAATAAAGTGTAGTTTTATGCAAATTAGGCTACGATTCGTAAAAAACAACGGTCAGTTCTAAAAGATGTGCCACATAATTACGCCATTCAAAATTCATACATAAACCCCTTTTCTTTAGTGTGTTTGGTTGGTTCTTGGAGCTACAGCACACTACAGTGAGTAGAGAAATTAGTGGTAAGAGTAGTGAGAGAGGAGCATTTCATTAAGTTAGTTAGGTCTGATTGTTGGATTGATAAGCCTGTACATTTACTTACACTTTTTTTTACGCCATTCAAAATTCATACATAAACCCCTTTTCTTTAGTGTGTTTGGTTGGTTCTTGGAGCTACAGCACACTACAGTGAGTAGAGAAATTAGTGGTAAGAGTAGTGAGAGAGGAGCATTTCATTAAGTTAGTTAGGTCTGATTGTTGGATTGATAAGCCTGTACATTTACTTACACTTTTTTTTACGCCATTCAAAATTCATACATAAACCCCTTTTCTTTAGTGTGTTTGGTTGGTTCTTGGAGCTACAGCACACTACAGTGAGTAGAGAAATTAGTGGTAAGAGTAGTGAGAGAGGAGCATTTCATTAAGTTAGTTAGGTCTGATTGTTGGATTGATAAGCCTGTACATTTACTTACACTTTTTTTTACATATTGCACACATTTTGCATGCACACATATACAAAATACACAACACCTTTTTTTTCTAACATCTCACAAATTTTATTTATCTTTTACAGTGTTATAGGCTGAGTGTTTGGTTGTGATTGTGTGTGAATGAAGTGGGAATGAGTGTGAGTGTGTGAGTGTGTGTAGTTTGAGGATGGCAGGGAGAGCTAGGGCGGGGGGGAGGAGGGAAGGGGAGTTGCAGGGAGAGGCCTATGGACAAGAGGAGCAGCAGGATCCCCATCAGGGAGTGAGTGGAGGGGGGAGAGTTAGAAGGGAGGATGGGAGTGGGGTTGCCCTAAGGTCAGGCACACTCAGAAGAGGCACAGAGGGTGCACATGGGGATAGCAGGGGGGAGGAGGAAGAGGATAGGGAGGAACCCACACCAGGTACATCCCAGGGAGGGAGCCAGGCGGTCCAGGACGAGGAGCGCACGAGGTGCCCCAACTTCTCCTTTGCAGAAAACCTTGCGCTAGTCCAGGCCGTCCTGGAGAACCACACCACCCTCTTTGGCCAAGAGAAGGGCAAAGGAGTTGCCCGAAGGCGTAAAGATGCATGGCTGAGGGTCGTGGAGGCAGTCAATGGCGTGGCCCAGCAGAGGAGGAATGTGGATGGGCTCAAGAAAAAGTGGAATGACTGCAAGAGGCGGGTCAAGGAGAAAATGGGCCAAGAAGCCATGCAGCAGAGGGGAACAGGCGGTGGTCCTCACCAGGAGGCAGAATATAATGAGTGGCAGGAGCACATTCGCAGGTCCCTGAGCGTCACAGCAGTCCGTGGACTTCCAGGGGCTCGTGACTCAGGGACTGCAACATCAGCACAGCATGCTGGTGAGTATGTATTTGATATATAACATCCTTTAATGTCATTCATGTACACAATGAGGAGCATGGTATTTGGCCTACTAACAAAAACATCTACAATTAGATTTCACATTAAAGGGACATTAAACCAAAGCTTTTTATGTCATTATTTAGATAGAGAATACAGTTTTAAACAACATCCCAATTTACTTCTATTATCTAATTTGGTTCATTATTTTGTTATTTTTTGTTTATTAAATATCAATGCACATGGGTGAGCCAATCACATGAGGCATTGATGTGCAGCCACCAATCAGCAGCTTCTGAGTCTATCTAGATATGCTTTACAGCTAAGAATATCATGAGAACGAAGCAAATTAGGTAATGGAAGTAAATTACAAAGTTGTTTAAAATTACATGCTCTAGCTGAATCATGAAAGAATCAAAATGGGATTAATGTCCATTTAATGCTACTTAACACATTGAAATTCATGATATGAGGTGGAATAGTGAAATACTAACATGTCTCAGAGTAACACAGGCCACAAGCCACATGTAGAGTTTTCAGTAAATGGACACTTTCGCCATCACAATACTTTTAGCTCAAGAAAGCACGTTATGTGCCTACATCAGGTTAAAGGAAATTGTGTGACCATAGTGTCACTTAAAGAACACATTTTCTCCATCACTGACATTTACACAGAACTATTGTATGAAACACATACATGTATACCTTGCATATTAAAAACCCTCATATCACAAATCACAATGTGCACATGCATGTTATAGAGTTTGACATGAGAATGAGTATAGGCCCTAGCATGTATCAATGTACATTGTATGCCCACATAGACATATATATGATTGTACTAATCACTCTCATCATTTGACTCCTCCACAGAACCTCCAGTCACCAGGGTGCAAAGGGGCATGCATCCACCACAACCACCGGTACAGAGAATGCCACCACCTCAACCACCGGTACAGAGAATGCCTCCACCTCAACCACCGGTACAGAGAATACATCAAGAGTATGCTCCCAGGCATGAGGTGGGTTGGATTGCCTCTGTTGAGGACCCATATGTCATGCCCCCAAGATTTGAAGAGGAGCCCTGGCCGAAGGACTATTCCTTTGGTTATGAGGGGCAGCCAAGGCATCTCCAAAGAGTAGATGTCTTTACCCCCCCCTCCCAATATCAGGCCAGTAAGGCCTTTTACCACCAGGACATACAAATTGGTCAGGCTGAGTGGTCGCACACCAGTCGTCAATGGGACTACCAGTCCACCCGGAGAGCTCCACCATCCGCTTCCCTTGGAAGAGCTCCAGCATATGAAGAGGAGCATATAGCTGTGGTAGTTCCTCCTGAGGCACCAGCCAGTATAGTTCCTCCTGAGGCACCAGCCAGCATAGTTCCTCCTGAGGCACCAGCCAGCATAGTTCCTGATGAGGCACCAGCCAGCATAGTTCCTGATGAGGCACCAGCCAGCATTGTTCCAGATGCAACAGCAGCTACAGGTGAACCTGCGCCTAGAATCCCTGCGGGTGAAGAGCCTTTAGATCCCCTGGGCGACGAATACATTGCCCTCCAGAGGAGGCAAACATCAACCTGCGAGAGGCTCACATCAACCTGCGAGAGAATGCAGAGAGACCAACGCAGGTTTTACAGGAGCCAACAGACTTTACTACAGCGTTCCATTGAGCTGCAACGGGACATGGCAGCATCTTTAAGTGGTATCATCCAGAACCAATCTCAGATGCTGAGAGTTATTTCGGACATGCAGATGCAGAGTGACAACAGATGGCGGGAACAAAACCAACTGTTGGGTGTGTTGGTGGAGCATTTCACACACCAGCAGGACATTGCCTCCAGCCTCTCATCTGTGGCCAGCACTCCTGCAGAATCCTCTGAATCCACACAACCCAGGAGAGGCAGAAGAGCCACTCCAGGTACCTCAGCCCCCTCATCTAAGAAGCCTAAAAAAAAAAAAATTGTTATATTTCATCCTAAATCTTGTCCTCTGTTATTTACCATATAATTGTCATCCACATCCATGTGAGGTGTGTTTTAGTACACTAATATTTTTGAAAAATATAATAAGGCCTGTGTGGAAATGGCCCAGAAAAGGTAATATCATCATGTTTATGACATATTCATGTTCTCTAAACCACATCACATAGTTGTGTATGAAGGGTACATATAGTGATATTCACTTTTAAGATGTAAATCAAGGTTTCTCACATCCAATAGCAATTGACCCATGTGCAGGGATAGGCATGAGCCAAGGCTGTGGTGGACATTTTCTAAGGTAAAGAGTTTTAGTGAAGGACACCTTGCCTATCCCTGCACATGGGTATATATATCTAAATAATAATGTTTTTACAGAAGGTGTGAACATAAGGTATAAACATCCATTTTCATTCCTCGAAATGATAGTCAATAAATCATAGTGACCAAAACATGAATTGAACTAATGATATTTTTTCAGTAATTAGGGTGGTTAAGGGAATGGGGGTGGGATGTAGTAGTTTCACTTGCATGCAGTGGAACTCCGCAGTATGTAATTCGATGACCAGCTGCTGCAGGGGCAGCACCATCACCATGGACCTCAGCAGCAACTATAGAATCAGCATGTGTAGACAGAACAACAGGGGATTGTAGGGCTTCCAGCACCCCTTGTGCCCCATGATGCCCCATGATGACCCCTTGTGCCCCATGATGACCCCTTGTGCCCCATGATGACCCCTTGTGCCCCATGATTGACCCCTTTGTGATTGGTTTGACAAACTTGCAGGGGCAGGAATAATAAATGCTTTAAAGAGGTTAACTATTTGTGATCAAGCTGCTGATATGTATGTGGTTAAGCATGCACTTCTTAGGCCTTCAGAGAGTAACGTTGGTTTCTAAGTCAGTGCAAGGGTTGCAGCGCATTCAATTTGTGGCGAGATGAGAATGGAGTAGATTTTCTGAAATCTGCGAGCGTAAGTCCTTACGCCGTATATTGGATACCAAACTGCGCGTGTTTTGTATGTCAGTCTATGGGCCAAAAAACGACGGGCGAAGGCAGAAATATACGCGCGTAACTTCTAAGTTACGCCGTATATAGGATACCAAACCCGCGCAAATATTGGCGTCGCCGGCTTTTGTGAGCGACAATTTATATCGGATCGGGCCCCTTATTTACAGTCAAAATACTGCATACGTAAAGAGGCACTACACTCAAAAATGAATTACCTATAAAATAATCACGCACAATAAAACATGTGTGATGTACATTTATTGGCTTATTTTGCCCACATTTCTTGCAATTTATTTCTGTAAATAGTTTTTTTCCAGTGGTACAAGAGAGGCCAGAGTTTCTCCAGGATTCAGAACACTGACCCTGCAACATTTTAGCCAGTAATTGCTTGTATTTTTTATACATGTGCTGCAATGTGTTAATGTGATTTATTGCTGATATCAAATGTGCATATGTGTGTATAGATAGATAGATAGATAGATAGATAGATAGATAGATAGATAGATAGATAGATAGATATAGAGCACTGATTATTAAAGGGACAGTCTACAATATCATTTTAATTGTTTTAAAATATAGAGAATACCTTTATAACCCATTCCCTAGTTTTGCATAAAACCTAACACAGTTATATTAAAGGGATAGGGAATTAAAAATAAACTTGCATGATTCAGATAGAGCATGTGTTAATTAAATTAACTTCAATTTTCAAATGTGCTTTGTTATTTTGGTATGCCTTTTTGAAAAAGAATATGCACATACCCTACACTAGTGGGAGCTAGCTGATGATTGGTGTCTGCACACATTTGTCTCATGTGATTGGCTAACTAGATGTATTCATCTAGCTGCCAGTAGTGCAGTGCTGTTCCTTCAGCAAAGGATAACAAGAGAATTAATCAAATTTGGCAATAGAAGTAAACTGGAAAGTTGTTTAAAATTGTATGTTCTATTTCAAATCATGAAAGACAATTTGGGGGTTTTTTCTATCCCTTTAATAGACTTTTTTTACCTCTTTGATTACCTTGTATTTAAGCATCTTCTGACAGCCTAATTACATGACTTTTTATTTATTATCTATTGACTGTGTTGTGTTATTTATGTTATCTATGTACTGTGTTGTGCTAAATCTTAAATAACTCCTAGGGCGTGAACACAATGTTATCTATATGGCCCACATGAACTAGCAGTCTCCTGAAGTGAAAAAGCAAATAAAAAAGCATGTGATAAGAGGCTGTCTCTAGTGGTTTAGAGACAGGCAGACATTTAGAGGTTTAAATTATATAAAGTATATTAAATGTTGCTTGTACAATGCTGGGAATGGGTAGTAAAGGTGTGATCTATCTTTTTTAAACAATAATAATTTTAGTGTAGACTGCCCCTTTAATTCATATATAGGCCTCTAGTTATCAACGTGTCTACTTACCTGCCATCTCCGGCCCCAATACGCCCGCCTAAGCTCGCCTACAATCGCCGCCGCGGACCTGAATAATCTAGCCAAAGTTATCAATAAAGCTGTCAAAAAGCCACTCATCCGATCTTGCTGCTCTTCAGCTTTTTCCCTGCTTTATTGTTAGCCTGTCACTAAGCACCCACACTAAACTAAACTGTTCTACCCCCTATACCGGCGCCCCCGGAGCCCCCCGCAACTAAATAAAGTTATTAACCCCTAAACCGCCGCTCCTAGACCCCGCCGCAACTATAATAAATGTATTAACCCCTAAATCGCCGCTCCCGGAGCCCACCGCCACCTACATTATACCTAGTAACCCCTATCCTGCCCCCCTATAATGCCGCCATCTATAATAAATTTATTAACCCTTATCCTGCCGATCCCAGACCCCGCCGCAACTAAATAAATTGTTTAACCCCTAAACCGCTGCTCCCGGACCCCGCCGCCACCTATATTAAACTTATTAACCCCTAATCTGCCCCCCCTACACCGTCGCCACCTATAATAAATTTATTAACCCCTATCCTGCCGATCCCGGACCCCGCCGCAACTAAATAAATTGTTTAACCCCTAAACCGCCGCTCCCGGACTCCGCCGCCACCTATATTAAACTTATTAACCCCTAATTTCCCCCCCTTACACCGTCGCCACCTATAATAAATTTATCAAGCCCTATTCTGCCCCCCCTATACCGCCGCAACCTATAATAAATTTATTAACCCCTATACTGCCCCCCTACACCTCCGCCATTATAATAAAATTATTAACCCCTAAACCTAAGTCTAACCCTAACCCTAACACCCCCCTAACTTAAATATTAATTAAATACATCTAAATATTATAACTCTTATTAACTAAATTAATCCTATTTAAAACTAAATACTTACCTTTAAAATAAACCCTAATATAGCTACAATATAAATAATAATTATATTGTAGCTATCTTAGGATTTATTTTTATTTTACAGGCAAGTTTCAATTTATTTTAACTAGGTACAATAGCTATTAAATAGTTATTAACTATTTAATAGCTACCTAGTTAAAATAAAGAGAAATTTACCTGTAAAATAAAAACTAACCTAAGTTACAATTACACCTAACACTACACTATACTTAAATAAATTATTCCTATTTAAAACTAAATACTTACCTGTAAAATAAACCCTAAGATAGCTACAATATAATTAATAATTACATTGTAGCTATTTTAGGATTTATATTTATTTTACAGGTAACTGTATTCATTTTAGCTAATTAGAATAGTTATTAAATAGTTATTAACTATTTAATAACTACCTAGCTAAAAGAAATACAAAATTACCTGTAAAATAAATCCTAACCTAAGTTACAATTAAATCTAACACTACACTATCATTAAATTAATTAAATGAATTAGCTACAAATAACTACAATTAAATATAATTAAATAAACTAACTAAAGTACAAAAAATAAAAAAACTAAGTTACAAAAAATAAAATAAAAAAACATTTCCAAAATATTTCAACAATTTTACGCTACTTACACCTAATCTAAGCCCCCTAATAAAATAACAAAGCCCGCCAAAATAAAAAAATGCCCTACCCTATTCTACATTAAAAAGTTAACAGCTCTATTACCTTACCAGCCCTTAAAAGGGCCTTTTGTGGGGCATGCCCCAAAGAAAACAGCTCTTTTTTCCTGTAAAATAAAAATACAACCCCCCCAACATTAAAACCCACCACCCACATACCCCTACTCTAACCCAAACCCCCCTTAAATAAACCTAACACTACCTCCCTGAAGATCATCCTACTTTTAGCCGTCTTCAGCCAGCCGACCACCGATGGAATAGAAGAGGACATCCGCAGCGGCCAAAGTCTTCATCCAAGGGTCGCTGAAGAAGTCTTCCATCCGATTGAAGTCATCATCTAAGTTGCGCTGAAGAAGTCTTCCATCCGATTGAAGTCATCATCCAGGCGGCGTATTCAATCTTCATCCATCCAGAGCGGAGCGGAGCCATCTTCATACGAACCGACGTGGAGCCATCCTTTTCTACCGACGGACTAACGAAGAATGACGGTTCCTTTAAGAGACGTCATCCAAGATGGCGTCCCTCGAATTCCGATTGGCTGATAGGATTCTATCAGCCAATCAGAATTAAGGTAGGAAATATCTCATTGGCTGATTTAATCAGCCAATCAGATTGAAGTTCAATCCGATTGGCTGATCCAATCAGCCAATCAGATTGAGCTCACATTCTATTGGCTGATCGGTCAGACTCCCATTGATTCCTATGGGATCCACCACCTCCAGGGCGGCGGATTGAAAACCAGGTACGCTGGGCCGGAAAAGTGCCGAGCGTACCTGCTAGTTTTTTGACTAGCAAAAGTAGTCAGGTTGTGCTGAACTTGTGTGCGGAACATCTGGAGTGACGTAAGAATCGATCTGTGTCGGACTGAGTCTGGCGGATCGAAGCTTACGTCACTAAATTCTACTTTTGCCGATGTGTACGGCTTGATAACTAAGGCGAATCAGCCTCGCCACAAATACACTGCGGAATTCCAGCGTATTTGTGGTTGACGGCTTGATAACTAGAGGCCATTGTGCTCAGTAACTTTGCTAAAAACAAAGGGGAAAAGTTAGTTACTATGCTTGATATAATTTGCAGCCCTTAAATAATTAAAGTAGTTACATGATGATCACAAACATTACCTGTAATGAGATGTCTGAGGTGGTGATACCCAGAACCAGTGAATAAATAACTGCATGGAAAGAAAGAAAGAAGGAAAGAAAGAAAGAAAGAAAGAAAGAAAGAAAGAAAGAAAGAAAGAAAGAAAGAAAGAAAGAAAGAAAGAAAGAAAGAAAGAAAGAAAGAAAGAAAGAAAGAAAGAAAGAAAGAAAAAGAAAATAATGGAATTGTAAGAGTAAAAAGGCTCTTCTGGCAATCAAAAGGAAACAACAATGAAGCTGTCAAAAAGTGCCAGTCTGCCAATCTTCAAAACATTCAGAGTGGTTTTCAATATCTAAGCTACAGCAATGCATGATGAGGATTCCATCATGTATGTCATTTACGACCCACTCATGAATATCAAAGGCATCACCTCTTCTACAACTTCAATCTATTGCTCCGGCACAGAGATGGACATATTTTTCTATTCTTTATGATGCTTTTTTTTTGTTGCTTTGTTTTGAGGTCATTTACATTCTTAGACTTTTTTTTAACAATCAGTGTGCCTATCTTTGTTCATTATTATAGGAAACAACAAACGAAATGCTAATCATTTTTATGTTATTGATATTATTATTATTTAATCAGCAGTGATGTTTAGAAAAAAGTTATCCATTATATTGCTAGCAAACCTATGCATATTTGAAATCTACAGATAGAAATGATTTTCTTTTAATTATACCATGTTATTCACAATATGCAGCCACTAAATAGTATATATATATATATATATATATATATATGCTCTCTCCCCCCCCCCTCTCTCTCCCCTCTCTCTCCCCTCTCTTTTGCACTCTCTCTTCCCCCTCTCTTTCGCACTCTCTCTCTCCCCTCTCTTTTGTGCTCTCTCCCCTCTTTTTTGCACTCTCCCCCCCCCCTCTTTTGCGCTCTCTCCCCCTTCACTTTTGCGCTCTCTCTCCCCCTCTCTTTTGTGCTCTCCCCCCTCTTTTTTGCGCTCTCTTTCTCTCCCCCCTCTTTTGCACGCTCTCTCCCCCTCTCTTTTGTGCTCTCTCTCCCCCCTCTCTTTTGCGCTCTCTCCCTCTCTTTTGTGCACTCTCCCCCTCTCTTTTGCTGTCTCTCTCCCTCTCTTTATCCCCCTCTTCTGCTCTCTCTCCCCCTCTCTTTTGAGCTCTCTCTCTCCCCCTCTCTTTTGCGCTCTCCCCCCTCTCTTTTGCGCTCTCTCTCTACTCCCACTCTTTTGTGCTCTCTCCCCTCTCTCTTTTGCGCTCTCTCCCATTCTCTTTTGCGCTCTCTCTCTCCCCTTCTCTTTTACGCTCTCTCTCCCCCTTTCTTTTGCGCTCTCTCTCCCCCCTCTTTTTGGCGCTCTCTCCCCCCTCTCTTTTGTGCTCTCTCCCCTTTTTTTTGTGCTCTCTCCCCCCTCTTTTGCGCTCTCTCCCCCTCTCTTTTGCGCTCTCTCTCCCCCTCTGTTTTGCGCTCTCTCCCACCCTCTTTTGTGCTCTCTCTCTCCCCCTCTCTTTTGCTCTCTCTCCCCCCTCTCTCTCTCTCTCTCTCCCCCCTCTCTCTCTCCCTGTCCCCTCTTTCTCCCTGTCCCCTCTCTCTCCCCTCTCTTTTTATCTCCCCCCTCTCTTTTTATCTCTCCCCCCTCTCTATCTCCCCTTTATCTTGCGAGCGACCTGCCCGGCCACTCCGCCTTCACGCTGGCCACACCCCTTCATGGGCCTTCACGCCCGGCCACGCCCCATTCACGTCCAACCACGCCCTGGCCATGTCTGGCCACGCCCACCACTGCAGCAGATCAGGTAGGGATCTCAAAGGTCAGGTGTGTATGTCTTCGTGCTGTCTCTACTGCGCATGACAGCTTCGGACAAACACACTTGGCCTTTTATATAATAGGATTCTGTTTCCATTAAAAAAAGAAATCTCAGTTATATTTGCTAATCCATTCAGAATTTAAAAGCATTTAACATAGAATTGTCATTTGGACTTTGCAACTATAGCTGATTGTTAGTGAAAACCATGGCTTAGCTATATTGTGTTTGCTTCTTCTTTTAAAGGGACGGTCTACACAAAAAATGTAATTGTTTAAAAAAATAGATAATGTCTTTACTACCCATTCATCAGTTTTTCACAACTAACATTGTTAGATTAATATACTTTATAACATTTAAACCTCTAAATTGCTGCCTGTTTCAAAGGCTCTATTGACAGCCTCTTAATCACATGCTTTTGTATTTGCTTTTCAGGAGACTGATAGTTCATATGGATAACAATGTGTTCACGCCCGGGGAGTTATTTAAGAGTTAGCACAACACAGTACTAAATTCAACTCGATAGATTTTAAATAGTCACAGTCATGTGATGAGGGGGCTGTCAGAAGATGCTTAGATACAAGGTAATTACAGAGGTAAAACAAATAATATAACTGTGTTGGTTATGCAAAACTGGGGAATGGGTAATAAAGGGATTATTTATCTTTTAAAACAATAAACATTCTATTGTAGACTGTCCCTTTAAGTGTGAGTTGCTAAAACCCGCTTAGTGTGTTATTTATCTTTTATTCTAAGTTCAAAATAAAATGTCTGAACTCATTCAGTACGGAAAATGCTCCATTATTGCAACTGTTTAGGTCAAATTTCAACTCCTCTTGACTGACTATCTCTTCATTTATAATATATTAAAGGGTCTGTGCGCTTCTCTTGTATATGTGTCATCATATTGAAAAGTACACAATGCAGAAAAAAAAGGAAATCCATAGTAATATTTAGTGTAGGAGCAATATATGTGTCACACAGACTGTAAAGAATATTGAAAAACTTTCAGACTTGACTCATTGAGCTGCTCTCTGGGTGATTTTGAAGTTGATAAATATGCCAACTGAGGACCGAGAATGGCAGAGAGAAAAAATAAAGAAAGATAGAGAATGTGTGTGCTTCTGTTATGTAGGCATTTGCTTAAATTAAATGCTAAATAAATACTAGACAGAATGCTATATTTAAAGAAAAGCTTAGCCTGAGCAAAATATGTAGATGTATTTTTTAAAAAAATATATATTATTTGTTTAAATATTGAAAAGAAATATGTTTTAAGGGAGAGTCAACACAAACATTTAAAATGATAGATAATGGAGCCTATCTATCAAGCTCCGAAAGGTGCTTGATGCCCCGTGTTTCTGGCGAGTCTTCAGACTCGCCAGAAACAGCAGTTATGAAGCAGCGGTCACAAAGACCACTGCTCAATAACCTGTCCGCCTGCTCTGAGCAGGCGGACAGACATCGCCGGAAATCAACCCGATCAAGTACAATCAGGTTGATTGACACCTCCCTGCTGGCGGCCCATTGGCCGCGAGTCTGCAGGGGGCGGCGTTGCACCAGTAGCTCTTGTGAGCTGCTGGTGCAATGCTGAATACGGAGAGCATATTGCTCTCCGTATTCAGCGAGGTCTAGAGGACCTGATCCGCACTGTCGGATCAGGTCCGCCAGACCTTGATAAATAGAGGCCATTGTTTTTACAATGCATTCCTTAGCTTTACACAACCAACATGGTTATATTATTATACTTTATAACGTTTAAGCCTCTACATTTCTGTATTTTTCTAAGTCACTAAAGACAGCCCCTTGATAACACGCTTTTTATTAGCTTTTCACAACAGGAGAGTGCTAGTTCATGTGAGCCATATGCTAGTTCATGTGAGCCATATAGATAACATTGAGTTCACGCCCGTGGGTTCTAACAACACAGCACTAATTGGCTTAAATGCAAGTCAATATATAATAAATAAAAAGTCATGTGATTAGGGGGCTGTCAGAAGATGCTTAGATACAAGGTAATCACAGAGGTAAAAAGTGTATTAATATAACCATGTTTTCTGTGCAAAACTGGGGAATGGGTAATAAAGGGATTATCTATCTTTTTAAACAATACATTTGTTTGAGTTGACTGACCCTTTAAAGATTTAAAGCTTTATGTAAAAAGCAGCATACGCTGCTGTGGAGCACTTTCCGGGCAGGTTTGCACATGTAAGCCTGCTTCCCGAAATGTAAGAAGCAGCAGTCATTAGAAATTACCTCAAACTCGCTCACTCGGGGTGATTGACAAACTCTTCTATCACGCGATTAGTCGTGCGAAAGAAGGGCCGGGCATTACACACTCATTAGAGTGTGTAATGATGCATATGGGCTAGTGGATGAACAGATCTGCTGCCTGTATGCATTGCATGTGTACGGACAACTTATCAAGTTGAGAAGCTTGTTCGCACGCAGGTTGGAACATTAGGCCCTTAGTGTCTATAAATAAATGGGTGCCATGTTGTAACCTAGGCTTTCTTCTCTACTAAGGCCAATTAGGGACAGTTACATATGTATCACTAAGGTGGGAAACAATGACTGTGTGGAATATATCAGTGTTAACCACATATGATTCAACAATTTAAATACCAATCTCAAAGTGTTTAATGTAGATTTAAGAGAATGTTTTACTAAACATCATTTTTTCCCCCTAATGCCACAGTGTGACAGAAAAAAACTGCATTATGTATTCCTTGTTTTTTTTTTTTTTATTTTTTTATTTAAAGGGACAGTAAAACTGATGGTAATAGCTATAATAGCAAGTCACTATAATATTGCTTTTCCTCCTGTTCTTACAGTCCTCTTCAAAGCCTTTCTGCTATTTTAACCCCTTAAAGTTGCTCGGTGCAGAAGCCCCACCTCTTCATACTGGGAGACGCCATCTTGGAGCACAGGTATTCTCACACCCTATGACAAAAGCAGTGTGCATACTTTATAACATTTAAACCTCTAGATTTCTGCCTGTTTCTAAGTCACTACAGGCAGCCTCTTAAAAAATGCAAAAAAACTCACACACTGGGGCATATTTATCAAGCTGCCCCAAGGCGAGCCTGCAGAAACCTGAGCAGGCGGACAGACATCGCCGGAAATCAACCCGATCGAGTATGATCGGGTTGATTGACACCCCCCTGCTGGTGGCCCATTGGCCGTGAGTCTGCAGGGGGCGGAATTGCACCAGCAGCTCTTGTGAGCTGCTGGTGCAATGCTGAATAAGGGGAGCGTATTGCTCGCCATATTCAGCGAGGTCTGTCGGACCTGATCCACACTGTCGGATCAGGTCCGACAGACCTTGATAAATATGGGCCACAGTATCATGCATGCTATTGCAAAGCAAATGACACAGCTGTCCATGTGTGAGCTGTGTCTGTCACAGGTTTTGAGAATACCTTAGCTCCAAGATGGTGGCACACAGTATGAAGAGTTAGAGCTTTACCACCTGGCACCTTAAGGTATTAAAATATGAGAATGAGTTTGAAAATAGTTGCAGATACAGGAAGAAATGCAATAACATGATAAGTAGTCACCATTCTACTGTAGTTGTTCTCAGAAGTTAAATGTCCTTTTGAAGATCACCTCAGAGTATCTGCTCTATGTGTAGTTACATTTCAGCTCCACTTTTCCTTTCATCTGCATCTCACTGGATTTAACCATAATCTTCCAAAATGTCACTATGCACTTCCTTAAACACAAGAGGTGTATACTGTGATTGTACCTGCACATATCACATGCATGCTCCCTTGCTAGTCCTGTGACAAACATACAGATTGGATGTTTAAACTTGCTCTACAAAAGGATGTGACTACTGAGGACATTTTGTAGTAAAATATCTTGCTTTTTATCATGGAGATGTCCATGTGATATCTTCTGGTCATCTTTTTACAGATATGCTGCATCACTTTTAAGTGATTTAGTATTTGGGTAACATGTCAATTTAATAAAGGATTCTTTAACAGAGAAATAAATACAGATTTGAAAACTAACCACATTTATTACTGTATAAAGTGAAGTTATTTATTTGAAGACATTGGACATTTGAGAATGACACCAAATGCATAGAATTCAAAAGAAAATTTTAAAAGCTAGTGCCGTCATTTTAAGTGCTTAAGAAAGATTTCAAAATATTTGAGTGAATATCTACTTTAAGCGTGTGTTTTGTGCTTTGGGAATATATCAACACTCTGAACACTTTCAAAAGAGATATAAATGATTTCTATTTTATTTTTGTTAAGTTATAATATTGCAAAAACAAGCCAGTACTTTTTTTTTTTTTTCTTTTGCAGCTGATCTACACAATGAACCATTAGGGGGTGATTTTTTTTTATCCCATCTGTCATTGAATCGAAGAAATACTGAATGATTATGCAATGTTTTTGCTGTCTAAGCTGTAAACATATCAAAGTCAAATACTGTAATTTTGATATATCACAATTTATTCCAAAGCATGTAAACTGTGACTAATGTCTGCAAATAGAAGGAATTTTTTAGGGAATAGATAAATTCATTAAACAAGGACAGAATTATGACTCTTTGTGCTTATTTATCCCTAGGGATATTGCATGGATATAATGTATATTTGATTTTGAATTCATTGTTCAGCAGTAAATTGATGTTTGGTGCAGTAGATAATATGCTAGGCTTTTGATGGTGAACCTCAGAACTCAATACAATACTCATCAAAAACACAATTCATTTCCTATTTCACAGATACAGGGATATATATAGCTAAATCATAGAAGCATAAAATTGATTTATTAATTTATTACCACATAGATGCATTACCTTGATTTTTGATGGAAGAAAACATGCATTTGTAAAGTATGACTGGAATATCTATACCAGTCATTTCCATACCGGCTGTTGAAAAATAATTTAGAAGTGGGTAAGCTTTTGTGAATGAGTTGTTTAGCGTAACATACGAGGTTGTCCCAGTGTTGGTGAGCTAAAGCTATATCCTAATTTGAGCAGTACAGATGTAAAATGACCTCAAGTCTTAGATTCAGAGATGCCCCCCTTGTAAAGACAAGATCATGTTGGAAATTAATCGAGGAAGGCTACACCTATCTTCTCCAGGGTTTCATTAGTGGGTGTTCCTGTAGGTCCTATAGCCATATATGGTGTCTCACTCATCATACAAGAATGGCTGGCGAGATGTAAAAACAATTACAACAGAAATACTTAGGCAACACACCAGCTAGTTTATGTTAATTTGATTGTAACATATGTGTATATCTGTTTTGTAATGGTAAATAGTCTTAAGGATAGAACAAAAGGTGCCTCCAATCACTGAGCATGGACATACAAGGGCATTATAGAGGCATGGTTTGGATTTTACACCTTTGGCCTATGAGGAATTTCCTCTTCTTCAGAATAGCTTAGTGACTTTATATGTGGCACTGTCATAGGATGCCACCTTTTCCAGTCTGTTTGTGAAATTTTTGCCCTCCTAGATCTACCCTGGTCAATAGTAAGTGCTTCTATTGTCCAGTGGAAGCATCTAGGAGCAACAACAGACAATCAAACTCACAGAACAGGGCTGATGACTGCTGAAGTGTGCAATCAGTAAAAATCCTCTTTCGTCTATTGCATAACACACTAAAGAGTTCCAAACTACTTCTGGAAGCTTCATCAGCACAAGAACTGTGCTTTAGGAGATTTAGGAAATGGGTATCCATAGCTAAGCAGCTGTACAAAAGCCTCACATCAACATGCACAATTCCAAACATTGGCTGGAGTGGTGTAATACATGCTGCCACTGGACTCTGGAGCAGTGGAAATGTATTCTCTGGAGTGATGAATCACACTTCATTATCTGGCAGTCTGGTTGAAGAATTTGGATGTGGTGGATGCCAGGAGAACTCTACCTATACTGCCTACTATAGAGTCTGGTGGAGGAGGAATATTGGTCTTCAGGGTTGTGTATATTGCTCTTAGTTCCACTGAAGTGTCATCTTAATGCTAAAGGATACAAAGACATTTAAGACAATTAGGTGCTTTGTGGCAACAGTTTTAGAATACCCTTTTCTGTTCTAGTATTACTGTACTCCCAATCACAAAGCAAGTTTCATGAAGACATGGTTTGATGAATTTGGTGTGGAGAAACTCAAGAGGACTGCAAGAAACCCAGACTTCAAATGCATGTAACATCTTTGGGATAAATTGGAGCACTGACTGCAAGCCAGACCTCCTTGTCCATTATCAGTACCTGACCTCAAAAACGTTCTTTTGGATGAATGGGCTTACATTCCCAAGACATGCTCAAACATCTTGTGGAAGAAGAGTTGTATCCAAAAAGGGAAGAGGGCAACTCTATATTAATGCCCATGGTTTTAGAATGGAATGACCAACAAGCTCATATACAGTAGGTGTGATGTTAAGGTGTCTACATACATTTGGCTATATAGTGTATTACTGTTTTATGCAGGGAATGCTTTTTTTTTTCAATTTTTAATCTATTTATACTGCAATGTTTTAAATACATTTTTGAGATGCCAGTATCCTTCACAGTTGAACTGTGACATAGCTGTGGTGAGGGGAGGTTAAACATGTTTATGAATTTTAAAGTTGAGTTATAACAACTTAGGCCTCAATCAAAATGTATTGGCTGTGGCTTTCTTTGCTATTTTTCTGTCTGAAAAGGCCACTTTTCATTTCAGCACAATAACCAATAGTATTCTAAGTGCAAACACGGTCACAAAAGTATGCTTCAAAGGGCTTCTGGTTACATTATTGAACTTGTAAACAGCAATGCACCTTCAGAATCATGACATTACTTATGTAGGAGCAAGCACTTTGAAACGCACACTCATGACTTTGTATGGACTTAGGGTGCATAAAGGCACATCCTCTATAAAACGAAGGCACAATCTTGTTTGAAGGTCTCCTAGGCAGATACACTGTTGAAAGTCAGCAGGTTCATGCTTTACAGTTTCTGTAATATTAAAATCAAGTAAAGAAGATACAAGTCCTTTCAATAAAAATACAGTAGTCACCATCTTGTTTTAAGAACACACCAAATTGAAATGGTCCTTTAACAAGCAATAAAAATTAATATTGTAAAAAACAGTACTTGTCAAAGTTGTAAAGTAATTTTATACTAATAGAAAAACGTTACGTAGTCTGCCCATCATGCCAACATACAATTTGCATACAGATGGATTAGCAGTAGTGCGGATGGAAACAGATTGTAATAGGTTTAAAGGTAAGTAGGTTTATAGGTAAAAAGCTCCTTTAATTAAGCACAAGGAGAAGGTACGAAATGCGTAAGAAGTTTCATAGTAGATACTACTTTCTTGTGTACATGTCCTTTTAACTTTATTTTACTTTACAAAGTGTTTTTTATTTTACAAGCATTGGAGTGCAGCACTATTTTTTGTATGTTTACCACTTGGTTGTTGGAGACTGCTGGTGCTCCTGGCACCCTGCTTCAGTTTATCTTATATACAGCACAGTGTGAACCAGGATGGCATATCTGTATGCCACATAATTTTTGTGTTAGACTATTGAATTTTGCCCATCTTGCCAAGATACAAATTTCATTCATTTGGTTAATCAGTGATGAGGATGGATTCAGATTACCATAAGATAATGTCAAACATGGGAATGGGTATTTCCCTCGCACAGTAAACAAAGGGGTTACTTGAATACACTTTTACTGTAACCTTATGAGGTTTGAATGTGCTATTGTATCAGTTTTGGGTAACTGCCCAATTTCTATTTTGGAATGTTACACACATAAAGGCCTTTCCAGGAGCTTTTCTGTTGAAAATACATTCACTACTGTGGGCTTTTAGCAAATTCATATTGCATTGTGATAATGGGAAAAAATAAACAACTAATAGGGGTGGAAAGCCAAAAGCCTTTTAAAGGGACAGTCTACACCAACATTTTTATTGTTTCAAAAGACAGATAATCCCTTTATTACCCATTCCCCAGGTTTTAATGACCAACATAGTTATATTAAAGGGCCTTTCCAGATCCTGTCCTTCAATTGCACGCATGTTACCGGAAGCGTGCAAGGGGGGTGAGGGTGGGGGGCGTGCGCGTGTGCGCGCGCACCTGCAATTTTAGGCCAATTTAATACATTGGAAGGAGGCAGAAGAAGAGGGAGGGGTAATAAATGCTGGGAAAGGGATCTGGTACGGGGAGGGTATTGAGGGGGGCTGCTAAACTACAAAAAAATGCTTTTTACATTTTTTTTTTTTTTTTTTAGCAAACTGGGTACAGCTGCCAGTACCCAAGATGGCGGCAAATAGGTAGCGGGGGGAGGGTTAGAGAGCTGTTTGGGAGGGGTTCTAACACTGCATTATATATATATATATATATATATATGTATTTTATTTTAATACCGGCAGACTTTCTGCCAGTACTAAAGATTGCGTTGACAATTGTGAGGTGGGGGAGGGAAGAGAGCTGTTTGAGGGGGTCAGGGAGGGATTAGGGGGTGGGGTGTATCAGGTGGGAGGCTGATCTCTACACTAAAGCTAAAATTAACCTTACAAGCTACCTAATTAACCCCTTCACTGCTGGGCATATTACAATTGGGGTGCGCAGCTGCATTTGGCGGCCTTCTAAATACCAAAAAGCAATGCCAAAGCCATATATGTCTGCTATTTCTGAACAAAGGGGATCCCAGAGAAATATTTACAACCATTTGTGTCATAGTTGCTCAAGCTGTTTGTAAATAATTTCAGTAAGAAACCTAAAGTTTGTTAAAAAGTTAACAATTTTTTTAATTTGATCGCATTTGGCGTTGAAATGGTGGCATAAAATATACCAAAATGGGCCTACTTTGGGTTGTCTACTAAAAAAAAATATATACATGTGAAGGGTTATTCAGGAATGCTTGACAGATATCCAGGGGTCAAGTCCTACAACAAAAAGTGTGGGAACTCACCAAGACTTCCACCCTCCCCCTAACAATAAATATTGTTTTAAATATACAACTACACACACACACACACACACATACTGTATTTATATGTATATAATCTATACACTTTGGTAATGAAAGCAAATTAAATCCAATGAAGGGTTTTGAGCCTGATGATCCTCCTCTGTCACAGAGTCTCACCCACTTAAAGGACCAGTAAAAACAGTAGATTTGCATAATCAACAAATGCATGATAACAAGACAATGCAATAACACACGGGCCATTTTACCAAACGTTCAATCGTCCCAATGCTTCTAATTCTGCAAGAGCCTTCAGGCTCGCCGGAATCAGGAATTAAGAAGCAGCGGCGGTATCGGTTGTGGCGGTGTCGGGGAGCGGCGGGAAATGGGTTAAACATTTTAGTATAGTGGCGGCGTTTAGTAACAGGGTATAAATAAAGTTCGTAAAAAGCCGAATAGCTGCGAGATTGATCACTGTTAGTTAACAACAGTCCGATGCTCATCACCCCGTACTTAGTGCGCAGCTTTTTGCTGGCTTTTTTTTTATAAATATGGAGGTCGTATTCAGGTCCGTGGCTGCGATGTTAGGCGAGCATATTGGTGTCGAGGAATGCAG
Organism: Bombina bombina; assembly: GCF_027579735.1. Lineage (NCBI taxonomy): Eukaryota > Metazoa > Chordata > Amphibia > Anura > Bombinatoridae > Bombina > Bombina bombina. The sequence goes on from NC_069499.1 coordinate 900,530,623, forward strand.
CATAGTTGAGGCTTTGATAAATATCCCCCTTAGTCTGAACTTCAAATAAGTAGATTTTTTCTGACAAATTTAAAAGTTTTGTCTATTTTACACTCCCACTGTATCATGTGACAGTCATCAGCCAATCACAAATGTGTATACGTATATTCTGTGAATTCATGCACATGCTCAATAGGAGCTGGTGATTCAAAAAGTATAAATATAAAAAGACTCTGCATATTTTGTTAATGGAAGTAAATTGATAAGTTGTTTAAAATTGCATGCTCTATCTGAATCATGAAAGTTTAATTTGTACTTGAGTATCCCTTTAATGTGCAATAGTCTTATTTCTGCTGAGGGGATCTAAATAACCCCAGAGCAAGTCACACAGAAATGTAAGCACTATGTGTTACACACAGTGCAGGGTGACCACACAACAGGACCGCTGACAGGCTTGCATTTAGTGTATTGTAGGAAGTGTTACTGCCCATTACTAGAAGATCTCACTATCCCTATAACCAGACTGTGCTCCAGCTCCTACCACCAGCAACAGAAGTGTTTACTGAAGTGTTCTCTGTCAAGAGGGAACTTAGTTCCTCCTGCAAAAATAGTTCAGGAACTCCGTTCCCATGCGTTTCTGCTCGAATTTGACCCCTGCAGATATCAGTGTTCCAATGTAACTATCGTTATTTTGGAGAGAAAAAAAATGTTTTGAAATAGCAAGGTGCTACTTGTACTTATTGCCCTATAACTTGTAAAAAAAGCAAAGAACATGTAAACATTGGGTATTTCTAAACTCAGGACAAATTTTAGAAACTATTTAGCATGGGTGTTTTTTGATGGTTATAGATGTGTAACAGATTTTGGGGGTCAAAATTAGAAAAAGTGTGTTTTTTCTCCATTTTTTCATTATATTTTATAAATTTTTTATAGTAAATTATAAAATATGATGAAAATAATGGTATCTTTAGAAAGTCCATTTAATGGCAAGAAAAACGGTATATGATATGTGTGGGTACAGTAAATGAGTAAGAGGAAAATTACAGCAAAACTCAAACACCGCAGAAATGTAAAACTAGCCCTGGTCCCAAACAGTCAGAAAATTGAAAGTGCACTGATCACTAAGGGGTTAATATAACACTGTTGTGCAAAGCTGGGGAATGGGTAGTAAAGGCATTATCTATCTTTTTAAACAATAACAGTTTTGGTGTTGACTGTCCCATTACGTAGCAAATAACCAATAGATTGTAAACGACCCCTGAGTTTCTGTGTACAGGTTTTATTGAATCTGCGCAAGAGGGGAGTGAGAGTTCTTGTTTGTTAATGCACTGCATGATTCTAAACATAGGAAGGATTCAGGGTGGGCTAGGACAGAATTGGATAATTTTATAGGGAAAGGATTGGAGGGGCAGTGCTACCGATCTTCAAACCATAACTATCCTGTAAAAAGTTAGGGAGCTTTAATGCTGTGTGCAGGACAGGTAGCATGTACATTATAAATCATTGCAGCCAACAGTGGTAATTTAAAAAAAAAAAATTATTTCCCAGATCAAAATTTTGCAAAAATACTTTTATTCATATTTTAAATATGTTTCCTTCTATTCAATTAACACAACACTACGTATTTTTTTGCTATATTTCACATGAGAAGTTTAAAGTTATAGTAAATTGATAAGATTATCTTTTCACTATTTTATAGCCTTAAATCCTAAATATAAAATAAGACTCTCATGTTGCATTTGATCTAACAAATAAACTTTTTTAAGGGATGCTTCATACGCCCTATGAATTATATCAGCAGCTCGCTCCTGAGCTGCTGCTTTGAGCGCTCTCAGTAAAGAATCCAAACTGTGCAAGTGCAGTTCTACGAATATTCCTCAGCAGCCTCATGTACTCAGTGAATTGTCTATTGCACAGTGATTCACAGTTTAGTGTTGTTGACTGCATATGTAATCAGTGCAAGATAATCCTATCACAAATGAGCACTTGAGTACTATTTTACATACAGTAAGTTTTACAAGTTATATCACACATTTTTATTTTGTTATTTTTCCTATTTAATGTGTATTCACTTTATGAACACTCATCTATTGCGGGGTGAGGGGCACGTTTTGTTGTTTGGAGATCGTTTCTTGCTGTTAGGACTCTTTTTAAATCCCCAATGTTACTTCAAAATATAAAGACAAATCCCCCCCCCCCAGGGATAGTGTCTATAAAGTTCATACGCGTTGCCCCACAAATATGAAAAATAAATAAAAAAAATGTGTGATATACCTAGAAAAAATGATTAATTGAAATTATTTTATTGAAATTTTCCAGTTATTCACATCACAGCATATAATTACCAGTTTAAACTAGCTTACAAGTTGTTAGAATCGATCACATCAATTACATGAATTCCTAGTGTCAACATATAACACTAAACATTGCAAACCTCACATTCAGTATATATGAGTAAATTCAGAATTTTCTAAAGAGTCTCTCAGGTCGCTCAGGTCTCGACCCTCCACCGCAAAACTTACAATTCTAGAAGTCATTAGGCAATATAGAATAGGCATCTCTTCTACCTCTGTTCTCATGAAACACAATGAATGGTTCCCATTGTGCAATAAAGTTGTCTCTAGAATCTAAGGATTCAGCAACCATACTCGCCATATTGTAGTGATATGTTATTTTATTGTAGATAACTGAGAAATCTGGCGGGGCGGTTTTCCAATGTTGAGCTGGACAAATTCTAACTATTGTGCAAATGATCATTACCAATTTATGTGACCTATATGAAACTTGTCAGGCATGTTCAGGTTTAAGTGTAATCTGAGTTTGAAGTATGGAGCTTAATAAGTTAGATGTTGAAGACCAAACTTCTCTTACTCTGGTGCATTTCCACCACATATGGATAAATGATCCCCTTTCTCCACAGCTTCTATAGCATAGACGTTGGGATTGATTTTCCCCTATGGCAATCTGGTTGGGTGGAGATACCACCTAAATGCAACCTTAATATCGTTTTCCCTAAGCATAGCATTCTGTGAGAATGAAAGACCACTATTTAAGTTATCGCACCAATTTTCACGACTCCAGGTCTCGCCTAAATCCTGTTCCAATTTCAACATAACTGAGGACTTTGTCAGTGAATGTTTATCTTTAAGCACTCTGTACAAAGTCGTGATCAAACCTGAGGTATGCTCTCTATTTAGACATAATGACTCAAAAGGATTAGCGGACGGGAACCTGAAGTTACCAGAAATTTCCTGAACTCTTGATTTCAATTGCAGATAATGGAACCAAAGATTCCTATCATCTGGGTCTATCTCCTTGTATTGTTGGTAGGACATTACTCTATTGTCTATTAAAACATCTTCTATTCTATAAAGGCCCTTGTTGGCCCATTTCGGACTAATAGAGGACTGTGGGATAACTAATGGGGTTGTCCTGGAACTATCTTGAATAAGTTTATATTTTGCATTAAGCATTTTCCAAATATATAGGGTATGGGAAATTGTTATTAATTTGCTTTGCAATGGGTGTTTAAAGCTCTTGGGAGCCCATAATAGGCTTGGTATATGAGCATTGTCTAAGACATCCGCTTCAATATTCACCAAGGGTGCTCTTTGACCATTTCTAAACCATTTTGAAGTTTGAGCCAGTCTAGCAGCCTGATAGTAAGTAACCAAATCTGGTACACTTACACCTCCACTGTTTCTATGAGCGCATAAGTTCTTTTTATTTATTCTAGCTTTTTTGCCCTGCAAAATAAACCACAGTAAATCTCCCTGTAAAGCATTTAATTCTGATAATGGTATCGAAACTGGTAGGGATCGGAATAAGTATAATAGCTTCGGCAATAAAGTCATTTTTGTGGAGACCATTCTACCAAACAAGGAAATCTTAAATTTAGACCATTTTGAAATAAGACTTCTAACGTGTTTAAACATAGGGACATAGTTAGCCTGGTACAATGTGTAAATATCAACAGGAAGATTAATCCCCAGATATTTAAGTGTTTTGGGAACCCAATTAAATGAAAAGTTTAGTTCCAAGAGTTTTTTTGTGTGTTGGGGTAGTTTAATACCAAACGCCTCGCACTTATCTTGATTTATCTTGTATCCTGACAGGTGTCCAAAATCTTGTATAGTGGCGTACAGAGGTGGTAATGACAGAAGGGGTTTAGTTAAAGCTAAAATCACATCGTCCGCAAAAAGCGAAATTTTGTATTCCTTATGTGCTACCTTAATTCCTGAAATATTAGTATCCTCTCTAATTTTAATCGCTAGGGGCTCTATGCATAAGGCAAATAGGAGGGGTGAAAGGGGACATCCCTGTCTTGTACCATTTTTAATATGTATCAGGTTGGACTGGTAGCCTGCAAGTTTGACAAAGGCAGAAGGACAGGAGTAGAGGGTAGACAGGGCCTTACAGAATTCGCCCTGAATTCCAGTTCTGCTCAGAACAGCAAATCTGGTACACTTACACCTCCACTGTTTCTATGAGTGCATAAGTTCTTTTTATTTATTCTAGCTTTTTTGCCCTGCAAAATAAACCACAGTAAATCTCCCTGTAAAGCATTTAATTCTGATAATGGTATCGAAACTGGTAGGGATCGGAATAAGTATAATAGCTTCGGCAATAAAGTCATTTTTGTGGAGACCATTCTACCAAACAAGGAAATCTTAAATTTAGACCATTTTGAAATAAGACTTCTAACGTGTTTAAACATAGGGACATAGTTAGCCTGGTACAATGTGTAAATATCAACAGGAAGATTAATCCCCAGATATTTAAGTGTTTTGGGAACCCAATTAAATGAAAAGTTTAGTTCCAAGAGTTTTTTTGTGTGTTGGGGTAGTTTAATACCAAACGCCTCGCACTTATCTTGATTTATCTTGTATCCTGACAGGTGTCCAAAATCTTGTATAGTGGCGTACAGAGGTGGTAATGACAGAAGGGGTTTAGTTAAAACTAAAATCACATCGTCCGCAAAAAGCGAAATTTTGTATTCCTTATGTGCTACCTTAATTCCTGAAATATTAGTATCCTCTCTAATTTTAATCGCTAGGGGCTCTATGCATAAGGCAAATAGGAGGGGTGAAAGGGGACATCCCTGTCTTGTACCATTTTTAATATGTATCAGGTTGGACTGGTAGCCTGCAAGTTTGACAAAGGCAGAAGGACAGGAGTAGAGGGTAGACAGGGCCTTACAGAATTCGCCCTGAATTCCAGTTCTGCTCAGAACAGCAAATCTGGTACACTTACACCTCCACTGTTTCTATGAGTGCATAAGTTCTTTTTATTTATTCTAGCTTTTTTGCCCTGCAAAATAAACCACAGTAAATCTCCCTGTAAAGCATTTAATTCTGATAATGGTATCGAAACTGGTAGGGATCGGAATAAGTATAATAGCTTCGGCAATAAAGTCATTTTTGTGGAGACCATTCTACCAAACAAGGAAATCTTAAATTTAGACCATTTTGAAATAAGACTTCTAACGTGTTTAAACATAGGGACATAGTTAGCCTGGTACAATGTGTAAATATCAACAGGAAGATTAATCCCCAGATATTTAAGTGTTTTGGGAACCCAATTAAATGAAAAGTTTAGTTCCAAGAGTTTTTTTGTGTGTTGGGGTAGTTTAATACCAAACGCCTCGCACTTATCTTGATTTATCTTGTATCCTGACAGGTGTCCAAAATCTTGTATAGTGGCGTACAGAGGTGGTAATGACAGAAGGGGTTTAGTTAAAGCTAAAATCACATCGTCCGCAAAAAGCGAAATTTTGTATTCCTTATGTCCTACCCTAATTCCTGAAATATTAGTATCCTCTCTAATTTTAATCGCTAGGGGCTCTATGCATAAGGCAAATAGGAGGGGTGAAAGGGGACATCCCTGTCTTGTACCATTTTTAATATGTATCAGGTTGGACTGGTAGCCTGCAAGTTTGACAAAGGCAGAAGGACAGGAGTAGAGGGTAGACAGGGCCTTACAGAATTCGCCCTGAATTCCAGTTCTGCTCAGAACAGCAAACATATAATCCCACCCCACTCTATCGAACGCCTTCTCTGCATCCAAAGATAGGAACAAAGAAGGCGTTCTGGAAATAGCAGCTATATTAATTAAATTAATAATTTTACGAGTGTTATCTTGGGCTTCCCTATGTTGAATAAAGCCGACCTGATCAGTGTGTATTAAACGTTTATGGATGGGGTTTAGGCGATTGGCAAGAATTTTAGTTAGAATCTTATTGTCTTGGTTAATGAGGGAAATTGGCCTGTAATTTTGGCAATGTTGTTTATTTTTTCCTGGTTTTGGTATAACAGCGATTCTAGCCATCAGCATCTCTTTGGGAATGGGATTTCCCTCCATAATAGAATTAAAAATTCTGGTTAATTGAGGAATAAGAACATCTTGCAATGATTTGTAAAAAATCCCAGAATATCCGTCAGGCCATGGTGTTTTGGAGCTTTTAAGGTTTATAATGGAAGCTTTAATCTCCATCTGAGTGATTGGAGAGTTCAAAGAGTCCTGCTCCTCATCAGAAATCTGTGATAATTTACACTGTCCCAGAAAATTATCTAGGTCTATTGATTTGTCTTTACCTCTGTCTGGGTTGGGGAGGTTATAGAGGCAATTATAAAATTCGGCAAACTTATTAGCAATGTTTTGGGGATCGTTAGTAAACGTGCCATCTCGCTCCTGCAACTGCTGTACTGTGGAGACTCTGGTTAATTCCTTAAGCTTGTTGGCTAACATCCTATCCGGTTTATTGCTATGGATATAATAATGAATATCTATGACTTTGATGGATCTGCAGGCCTCCTTATCAAGCAGTTGGTTTATTTCATCATTTTTAGCTCAGAGTTGTTTGATATTTTTTACTAGGATGTGCTACTGTAAGGTCCCTCAACAGACTTGCCTCGTGTTGTAATTGTGAAAGCCTAAGTTTATCTTGTTTATTCCTCTTGCCTACCTCAGAGATTAAAAACCCCTGATGTAAGCTTTTAAAGCTCCCCAAGCAAACAGAGGATTGTCAGTGCTATTCTCATTTAGAGAGACAAATTCAGCTATCTGTTGTGAAAGTCTCTGCAGCAATATTTTGTCCTGTAACAATCCAGCATGCAAAGTCCATGATTTTACTCTATTGGGATTCAATACCCCAGTTAATGTGGTTTCGACCTAGGAGTGATCCGACCATGGGCAATTTATTATAGAGGATTGTACTAAGAGTGGCACTAAGGTTTGGCTTATAAAAATATAGTCCAACCTGGAGTGGGTATTGTGCATAGGCGAGTGATAAGTGTAATCCCTTATATTATTGTGTAGGGTCCTCCAGCTATCAATAAGGTTATGGTCTGCTATAAAGTCTTTTAAAATAGCGTGTGAGGGCCGGGTTATAGGTAGGCTTACTCCCCGCGCCGTGCGGTCCATTCTCTGATCTAATGTAAGATTAAAATCTCCTCCTATAATGGTTTTATATTTCCTCCACAAGGTTAATAATTTGCTTATTTGGCCATGAAAGCTGCTTGATGTTCATTAGGTGCATACATGTTTATTATAATGATTGGGGTGTTTTGAATTAGTCCTCTCAAGAGGATGTACCTCCCATCTTTATCAATTATCACCTCCTCCTCTTTAAAGTTTAAGGTTGACTGAATCAGTTTGTATTACTGACTGAATAATACTGAATTGGATATGCCTTGTCCCAATATTTTGGGGTAAAATGATTTGGTAAAATGTGTCTCTTGAATCAGGACAATCTGAGCCCTCCGGGACTTATAAGTAGATAGCGCTTTTTTCCTTTTAATATTAGAGTTTAGGCCCCTAGCATTATGTGATAATATGGTTACAGACATCTAAACGTGTGAAAAATTGTATAAGCAATATAAGACTACAAGTAACAATGTCGTAAAGGCAGCAATATAGACCTCAGAGATTTGTGCGGTGGAGAGCCGAGACTTACCTCTAGCGTAGAGTGTCCGAAAAGCTGGGACCCCCTTACCAAGCTTATTCTATGCCATTGCAAAGAAGTAGTAACGTCACCTTTAAATGTGATTTCTTTTACCTGGAGACAATAATAGAGTATTAACAGATCCAACAGCTTCATAACTGGATCCAAATGGGTTAAATAAAATAAAATATAGAGATGTATTAAGCTGTACATAATAGTAATGACATTTCTAGTCTAGGTTCCCGAGCAGGGCAACAAATAGTTATGACCATCACAATTTCAAATGAGAAAGGAAGAAAATCCTCCATTAAAAGAACTCTGATGGATGTCATGCAACTTTGTAGCATTCTAAACATTTAAAGAACATATGGGGAGGGAAGGTAAGAGGGAAAATGGGGAAGGGGGAGGAAGGGGTAGGTAGGGGGGGGAAAGAGGAGTGGAAGGGGGGAAGTGAACGTGGGGGGTATAGGTTTTAGAGGTTTAAAGGGGTAACTCCTGAGTAATAACATGAGTTTTGCGTTAATACAAACATTTACTAGTTTGAAACTGCATAAACACTAAGAACAGATGGCTAAAGGTTAATAACCAAAGAACATACTAAGCATGAACATAATGAATGATTAGGTAGTCTATAAGGCACGGCTCGTCCTAGAGTTTTATTAGGTGATGCCAATAATTGAAACAAAGAATTCAGCACAAAGTCTCAACTCTTCAGGGTGGAGGTGATACATCCCCTGGGGGGATAACAATATCATTGCTTGTACTAGGGTTTGCTTTAGATTTCTTAGCTCTTCTGGCCATTCCGACTGGTGTCCACTCCCACTAGAAGGATTTCTTTTTAGTGCTAGAGGTCGTTGGAGTAGAAGGTAGCTCAATCGGAATTTGAATACGTTGAAGAATAGTCACTCCTTCTTCCAATGTGGTGCAGGAATAGTTGACATTTTGGTGAGCAAAAACCAGCCTAAAAGGGAAGTTCCAGCAACATCTGATTTGCGCTTTCGAAAGAGCCGCAGTGATTGGCTTAAGCTCCCTACGTTTTCTCAGAGTAATAGGGGCTATGTCTGCAAAAATCTGGATAGGATGGCTTTCAAAGGAAAGATTCTGGTGTGTTCTAGCTGCATTGAGGATAAGCTCCTTGACATGGCAATAATGATTCATGAAGCTTAAGAATAATATCCCTTGTTGAGAATTGTTGAGGTTTAGTTAAGGCTCTATGTACTCTGTCCATTATGAATAGGTCAGGTTCCACCTCAGGAACAAGCTGCTTGAAAAGTTGCACCATGGTGACCTGCAGGTCCTTATAAGATTCTGGAAGGTTTCTGACACGGAGATTAGATCTATGGGATCTATTTTCTAGGTCTTCGATCTGCTCTTCTAATTTTGTGATGTAATTAGCTTGTTCTGATAAAGCTGCCTGGATTATTGGGATCTCCTCTGAGATGTTGTCTGTTCTCTCTTCAAGCTCTGCTGTGCGGCTACCAATGTCTCTAATATCCTGTCTCAAGTCAGAAAGAGCAGTTTTGAGCTCCTCCTGGAATAGAGATTTTATTTGTGAGAGTAGTGCGGTGTTCTGAGCATCCATTATGTTAGAGCCAGCGGTGTCAGAGAAACTTGACTGAACATTTTCATTAGGGTTGAGACTGCTTAACTCATGTTGTTTTTGTTTTTGTTGCGATTTACTCAGACATTCTTTGTCAGGATTCTCCTTAGGAATCACTCCTTAAACATGTTCTAAGCTTACTGCACCTTTAACTGCATCTTGATCCACTTCCTGTTCCCTATAAAAGGTTACCAGTCCTATAGCTCATTGCTTGGTATTGAACTCAGCTTTGATCCTTAGCTCTCCTAGCATTCTACAGATTGCTCTTCCTACTGCATCACCTAATCTGAACTTTGCTGCTCTTTTCACTGTGCAGCTGTGCCGCTTATTCACTTTCTGTGCGGCTACGAATCTGTCTACCCAGCCGGAACTACGAGATCAATCCGCGGTGACGTCACACGCCAACCTAACGGACCAAGTAGGCAATTGCTGCTGCTCTCATCCATACCGGACCCCTGAAACCGGACTGGGAGCTGCCTGTAAACCTTCACCTTTACCAACCGGCTCTGAAACAAGGTATCTCACGCACTCTATCTTAAAACTTGGGCCATTTCTAATCTGCTACATAAGCTTGTTGCTAATCATGTTGCAAGTACTCTCATTGCTGCCAGCACTTTACAATGTTCAGTATAGGTTATTTCTGTGATAACAAAGTGTGCTATTTACATCTGTTACAGTAGTTCAAGTGTAGGGTAAGCATTATATTCCGGTTATAGTGTCTCAGCTTGCACCTATTATAACTTCTGTCATTATTCCACTTATGTTTCAAATACTACGCTTAACTGTATATTACTGTGTTATCTGACAGGTGGCAGTCATAAGCTATTTAATATTTACTGAAACACATAATAACTGCTTAGAAATATAACTGGGACTCACTTTACCATACTGGTAACTATTGTGCTTTTCACGTATTTCTAAGCTACCAAACCATACTTTCTAATCTCAGCAGCTGTGGTCTAATTGAAGTTTCCTCTTTGTTCTCTAGAGAACTTTGTTTCCCAGACAAGCCTGACAGAATACCAAGCCTATTTCCTAACATGGACCCAGCTGAGATGACTACACAAATTCAAACCCTTAATCAAAAAGTAGATTTACTGGCTGATGGTCTTAACACATTAAAAGCAGAGAATGTAGCACTAAAAGCTTATATTAAAGATTACCTTGAAACCAAAATACATACACCTGAGCCACAGGTTAGTCTCCCTGAAAAATTCTATGGAGACAGGGCACAATACAGAGATTTTAAGAATGCATGCCTGCTGCTGTTTACTTTAAAGCCCCAGTCATACCCTAATGACAGAATCGAGTATTAACTATTATCTCCTTCCTTAGAGGGGAACCACGTAGTTGGGCCAATACTTTTTGAGACCAATGAAAATATACTCAATTCATTGGATCAATTTCTCTTAGCCATGGGTCAATTGTATGAGGACCCTTTCAAACAGCAGACTGCAGAGACAGCACTCAGGGCTCTGAAACAAAAAAAAAGGGTAGTCGAGGACTACATTACAGATTTCAAGAGGTGGGCAAAAGATTCCGAATGGAATGATTTATCCTTGAGGAATCAGTTCCGTCTGGGTCTATCAGACTCTGTTAAAGATGAACTGTCCTGGACTGACATACCTGCCACATTAGAGGAGTTAATGAAGCTCAGTATTACTATTGATAGAAGATTAAGGGAAAGACAGCATGAAAGAACATACCCAGAGACCTACACTAAGAAACATACTAGTAGTACACCTACCACTTCCTCTCACAAGACTAATATAGAACCCATGGAAATTGGCTTTCTAAAAGGCCCATTAACCCCCCAAGAAAAAATCAGGCGCAGAGAAAACAACTTGTGCCTCTACTGCGCTTCAGACGAACACTGTGTTAAAGATTGTCCAGCCCTGAAAAGATCTAACAAGGGTGAGTCTTTTACTTCAACTAACTGTTGTAGCACCTCTGAGACAAGAACAACATACTGTAAACTCTCACTCTCTTTTCAGTGGGATCGACACCGCCTCAACGTGCCCGCAATAATTGACTCAGGAGCAACAGCTTGCTATATTGATAAAGATTACACATTTATCAATAAAATCCCACTTGTGCACAAAAGGTCTCCTGTATTATTAAAGGGCATTGATGGAAGGCCTATATCCTCAGGTCTTGTAGAGTTTCAAACAATACCCATACTTGTCTATACCCCTGATCATCATAGGGAGTATCTTTCTTTTGATGTCATTGCTTCACCTGCATCTCCAGTCATAATAGGGTTAAATTGGTTAACTTTACACAACCCTGACATTAATTGGACAACTTTGACACTTACTTTTACTTCTAAATACTGTAATACCACATGTTTCCAAGTAAATATCATGCACGTAACCACTGTACAAGATGATATCCTTTTACCTGAACAACCCTATACCCTGGAGGTAGACGCGTCAGACATAGCCGTGGGAGCAGTCCTATCTCAACGTTCAGGCATAAATCAACCCCTCCATCCTGTAGCTTTCTTTTCTCGCTGTTTGACCAGCTCAGAACAAAACTACCCGATTGGAGATAAAGAGCTCCTCGCGATCAAAATGTAATTAGAGCACTGGCGTCACCTACTTGAGGGAACTTCGGTTCCCACTGTCATTTACACGGACCATAGGAACCTCCAATATCTTAAAACAACAAGGACACTTTCCGCAAGACAAGTCCGCTGGATCTTTTCTTTTCTAGGTTTAATTTTCAGATTGTCTACCGCCCAGCGAATAAAAATCAAAAAGCAGATGCTTTTCAGATATGGGGTCTTCTACAGATAGATCTGATGGCCTATCATCTAAACAAGAGACTTCCCAGATGCCTGTCCAGGTTCAGGGATTTTCAGGCGAGGGAGATGGAGAGAGAGTGTCTCCTAAGGACACTATCATTCCAGTAGAAAACTTTGTGTCTTTTGTCATAGATGCCAACACCAGTCTCTGCCATGAATAATCTGTGGACTCCAGCAAACCAATCCCCCACTTACAGAAAAGAATTGATGGATTATACTACTTCAGGAACAAGATATATATCCCTCCAAAACTAAGACAGATCATATTACAATCTTCTCACAAATCTTTACTGGCTGGACATCCTGGTATCAAGAAAACCATTCAACTACTTATCACTCATGTTTTTAAGCATCATGGAATCCCCAATACCATGCTTAGTGACCGAGGAACTCAATTTTCTAGTAAACTCTGGAATGAATTTTGTAAGGTATTCTCAATTGACAAGAGGCTGAGCACGGCTTACCATCCTCAGACCAATGGCCAGACTGAGAGGTCGAACCAGTGGCTGGAACAATTACTGAGGACTTACTGTTCTTCACAACCACTACAGTGGTCTACACATCTTCCTTATGCAGAATTCTGCTTTAATAACACCATTCAGTCTACGACCAAACAAACTCCATTTTATGTCAACTATGGATTCCATCCCAGATTTCAATTACTCCCTCACAACCAGAGTTTGTCACCTACTATCTCAGATCTCTCCGTTCTTATCGCGTCTAACTTCACTACTGTCAAGGCTGCTATAGAAGACGCAAAAAAGACTCAGAAGTATTATTATGACAGGAAAAGAATCCCCTCTCCGTTATACTCAATTGGTGACTTAGTTTGGTTGTCTACAAAAAACCTCAGACTCAACACCCCTTGTAAGAAATTCACTCCACTTTTTATTGGACCGTATCCGGTGACTCACATTGTCAATGCCAATGCTGTTCGTCTTCAACTCCCGGATTCCATGAAGGTGCATCCCACCTTTCATGTTTCTCTGTTAAAACCCTACAAGGCTCTCAGGACTTCCCCTTCAACTGCCATCCATCATGAGGTTGCAGTGGATCCTAACACAGAATACGAAGTGTCGACTATCTTGGACTCACGTCTCCATCGTGGAGTTCTTCAATATCTCATCCGTTGGAAGGGTTACACACCTGATGATGATTCGTGGGAGCCTGCCGCTAATATCTCCGCTCCTAGACTGATTGCATTATTCCATCGTAGGAACCCTGACCGTCCTGGTCCTTGAGCCCCGCGGTTGCTCCTTGAGGGGGTGGTCCTGTCAGGATTCTCCTTAGGAATCACTCCTTAAACATGTTCTAAGCTTACTGCACCTTTAACTGCATCTTGATCCACTTCCTGTTCCCTATAAAAGGTTACCAGTCCTATAGCTCATTGCTTGGTATTGAACTCAGCTTTGATCCTTAGCTCTCCTAGCATTCTACAGATTGCTCTTCCTACTGCATCACCTAATCTGAACTTTGCTGCTCTTTTCACTGTGCAGCTGTGCCGCTTATTCACTTTCTGTGCGGCTACAAATCTAACTGTCTACCCAGCCAGAACTACGAGATCAATCCGCGGTGACGTCACACGCCAACCTAATGGACCGAGTAGGCAATTGCTGCTGCTCTCATCCATACCAGACCCCTGAAACCGGACTGGGAGCTGCCTGTAAACCTTCACCTTTACCAACCGGCTCTGAAACAAGGTATCTCACGCACTCTATCTGAAAACTTGGGCCATTTCTAATCTGCTACATAAGCTTGTTGCTAATCATGTTACAAGTACTCTCATTGCTGCCAGCACTTTTACAATGTTCAGTATAGGTTATTTCTGTGGTAACAAAGTGTGCTATTTACATCTGTTACAGTAGTTCAAGTGTAGGGTAAGCATTATATTCCGGTAATAGTGTCTCAGCTTGCACCTATTATAACTTCTGTCATTATTCCACTTATGTTTCAAATACTACGCTTAACTGTATATTACTGTGTTATCTGACAGGTGGCAGTCATAAGCTATTTAATATTTACTGAAACACATAATAACTGCTTAGAAATATAACTGGGACTCACTTTACCATACTGGTAACTATTGTGCTTTTCACGTATTTCTAAGCTACCAAACCATACTTTCTAATCTCAGCAGCTGTGGTCTAATTGAAGTTTCCTCTTTGTTCTCTAGAGAACTTTGTTTCCCAGACAAGCCTGACATTCTTTGACTGTCTGCGTTTTATTTTTCATCTTGTCTGGGCGTAATATTGTACAAACAACAGAAATTTCTGTGCGGTGTATATAGTAGGCAAATGGTTAACTCAGGAGTTAGGGGAATGATGCAGGATGTTTAGCTGCTACATGAAAAATTGCATTAGGTTCTCATTGTGCATAGGCACAAGAGAGTGGATGCTCCACTCGGCACACCCAAACATTCACCAGCATCTCTTCATAGTAATATAATGAGGCATATCAACAGTAATAGAATTGTGTGAGGAGCTGCTCCTAAGTCTTCTGACTATAGACCCTTAAATTCTCTCTTTAGTCAACTCCCAAAGAGAAGTTAAGTAGTTCTCCTAATCAGGCTAAAGGGATACAGAGTCTGTCTCCTTACGATGTTATTGGGTCTTCATAGGAGCATTTAAATTTAGTGCAGAGTGGTTATAGGTTCATCTCAGACCAGCAAAGAAGTGTATTGTCTTTGTAAACGCACCTTAAGGACACGCACACTATTGCGATTAAATAGAGGAGGGACTCCTGAAGAAATGTATGTAGGCTGAAAATGGCGTCTTTTCCCGCCAAGAAGAAAAATAAGGTGTAGCCCTGTAATTTTCAGCTCGCCCAGTCAATATGAGATAAAACTCTGATGTCCCCAACTCTCTCTTTTACTTTGTTTGTGTGTTGCGGTTAACTTGTAGCTTGAGATAGTTAAGCTGCCACTTAAGAGCGCACAAGGCCGCTTTATGTCACGTGTATCAAAACCTCTATATGCGGTTAGCTTGCGTTACCTGCAAGGGGATTTCCCCGATTGTCCGGGTGTCTGCGGATATATCTAGCTGTAGATGATCTGGTCTTTCAAGCCGCCGGAGCGGAGCCCCGACCCTCCGGTGGTCAGACCGGTATCCGGAGCCTGTCTGTTTGGCAATAGGAGTTGAAGTCCAAATCTACAGATAAATCAGGTAGTCCGGTCTCAAATATCGTGCACTGAAGTATCCACTCTCTCTAATGTATGGAATCCGGTGGAAATAAATTTGTATTTTTAGCAAATATCTGTAAAAGCTCCGGAGCTAACAGAATGCACATCTTGCTCCTCTAACTGTTAGCCACGCCTCTAGAAAAAATGATTATATGTAAAACAGTAGTAAAATGCTCATGTGTTCTAGAATTATCTCTCTCTGATTACACGTGCAGCCGAGACTGCAGCAGTAAACTGTAAGGGCTAGATTACAAATGGAGCGGTATTTAATACTCCCGCTAGAGCATTAACTTCACTAGAAGTAACCTTTTTTTTGCTTGTTGGGTTTACGCTCGTATTACAAGTTGAAAGTAAACTGTTTTCTCTTGCGGGCTAACCCAATGAGCATAAAAAGCTGAAATTTGAATTTCACACATTTGCACACATTCACGTATTCCCCAATAGAAGTAAATGGAAACACCTTAACACCTTACTCTCTCGCAAACCCAATCACATATTATCAAGTGGGCTAACCCGGCATGAAAAAATTAATATTTTACATTCCAATGTTCTTCACATAGAAGAATATATTACATTTATTCATAAATACATATTTCTAAAGATATCTGATGGTATTTTGGTACAATATATATCTATCCCCTATATATATATTTGATTTACTTCTGAAATTTTGCATATCTAATTTGCATATCTTACCCAGAATCCTCTTGTGCTTTGGTATTAATGTATATGGAGTAATAAAGAGGCAGCAATATGAGAGACCTGTTGCATCTTGATAAAAACGTAAAAAGCATACTACAGTTTTCTCAAGGCTAACCCTGCTACATACTTTATCTTTACCTAATTAGTTAGCCTTGTCAGCTGCAGACTCAAGCTCAGATTGGTTCATCTAAATGAGAGAACTGACGATTGTCTTACTGAAGTTGAGTGAATATCGGTTTGGTGGAGCTTGATACCAAAACAAAACCATTCAGCATTCACAGCATCTGTTGGGCATCGACCTGATTACGTCTCACACTTACCTCATATGATTGGGGGTGTGTCTTGTAAGTAGTATATATAAGCCTTAGTGGATATCAACTGTTTTGAAACCCTTGAACTGTTAAAGACTTACCATCTCATCTCGCAATTTTGTATTATTACTACTCTTACCAGCATTACTTGTCTGCAATTTGGAACTATCACCATTTTTAGTTTTATGTCCTTATTTTAGAAAAAGAAAAATTACTACAGTTACCAGTACTGTTATCTTTCAATTTAAGACCATTGCTATTATTATTGTGAGGTTTTTATTTGACTAGAAAATTCATAATTTGACTAAATATATTTTTGGTGGGCACACTAACTGGCGCTGAATTCCTTCCTGCACTCTTCTTTCCACTCATTTTATTTTAAGGGATTACCTATAAAGGGTTCTTCTGCCCACTGGAAGGTTCATTCATAGCAGCCAATTATTTGTTTTTCCCACCCAAGGTATACACATATGAATTTAAATGTATTTTAATATGAGCACAAGCCTCTTTTGTTAATCTCTGATAGACCTTCGGATTTCACATACGTCTCTATATTATAGCAGATTATATTGATTGAAAAGCTCACTCACATATACACATATATGTATGCATTTATTCACATGTGAAATTTTGGAATTTATACTGAGGATAGATATTATCCTAATTTTATATTAATTTTATCTCTCAGAATCAATACAAGTATTGTGTGTTTAATATTGTATTGTAGATTGCACTGAAGTTTTGCGCACCCATTACCAGGAAGCTTGCAGCTGCACTAGTTACATTTGCATTCTACTTCCCATACATATATATATATATATATATATATATATATATATATATATATTTGATTTACTTCTGAAATTTTGCATATCTAATTTGCATATCTTACCCAGAATCCTCTTGTGCATTGGTATTAATGTATATGGAGTTTTACTGGGGAAAAGCAAGCGGGATGCTTGCCTAAATGTGTTAATTTCCTATGCATTTTTTTTTTATTGATTTACTTCTGAGATATGGAGGATTTCAATCTCAAACTTTTATCTCCACCATAATTTTAATGAATTTTGATTTAACCCTAAAATGAGCTTTACCTAAGCAGCAATCAGAAATCTATCTTCTACTGAAGAGTTCTAATAAGAACAAAACAGGCTGTCTAGCAGTGATTTCTGTATTTGCTGCATATACCCTATTAAGGGATTGCTGTGATAAAATAGTATTTGAAGCAAAAAGTCTGATATTTTGCATATCTAATTTGCATATATTACCCAGAATCCTCTTGTGCATTGGTAAAAATGTATATTGAGTTTTACTGGGGAAAAGCAAGCGGGGATACTTTCCTGGACATTGAGGATTTGAATCTCAAACTTTTATCTCCACCATAATTTTAATGAATATATATATATATATATATGAAGAGAGAAGCGGTCTACCTGGAATGAACAACAGCTCATCAGCTAGTTCTATGGCGATTTACCACCCGGAAGCAGTCTCTTTTAGACCAGTGTGCTTTTCACAGAGGAACACTTTCCTGAAGTATATCAGTCTGATCCCGCCAAATAAGGTCAGTCCAGCCCCGAAATACAAGGCTACTCTCCTCTAAACATGGAACATGACAATCCCAGATGATCGTTTCGGTCTCCTATGGGCCTCGTCAGTGAGGTGCAGCCATATCCCTCTAAGCACACTGGGCAAGGAGTCCACGTCTGGTTTCCCCCATCACTTATAGGGAGACTTCCCCAGGGTCATTTTAATTTGCATACGAAGAGAGAAGCGCTCTACCAGGGGCACGATCCAATATAGATCGTAGTTTGCAGCACAAACGAGGGAACCCCCGCCGCCGTAGTTTCAGCTCGCAACTCGAGCTATCCCATATACGGCGCCGTCAGAGGCTAAAGTGCCGTAAGTCTGAAAAACCAGCGATGTCCAGAAATCTGCGTAAGTACAAATTTCTGGAGTCGCCAGTGACTTATGGCAATTTAGAAAATGCCAGCGCCTACAAAACCTGACTAAGTTATAAAATCATCCGTACTGTCTAACACGCCTCCCAAACATAGCCCGACATGTCTAACCCTCTATCCGCTATCCCCCCTCACTATCCTAACAATAAAAAATGTATTAACCCCTATCCGCCGCTCCCCGACCCCGCCAACTAATAAAGTTATTAACCCCTAAACCGCTGCTCCTGGACCCCGCCGCCAGCTATATTAAATCTATAACCCCTTAATGTGAGCCCCTACCCCGCCGCCATCTACCTTACCTACCCCCTAAAGTAAGCCCCTTACCCTCGCCGCCATCTACCTTACCTACCCCCTAAAGTGAGCTTACATTGTAGCTATTTTAGGGTTTATATTTATTTTACAGGTAACTTGGTATTTATTTTAACTAGGTACAATAGCTATTAGATAGTTAATAACTATTTAATAGCTACCTAGTTAAAATAATTACCAATTTACCTGTAAAATAAATCCTAACCTAAGTTACAAATACACCTACACTATCAATAAATTAAATAAACTACAAATATCTAAACTAAAATACAATTTAATAAACTAAACTAAATTACAAAAAAAAAACAAAATACTAAATTACAAAAAATAAAAAAAGATTACAAGATGTTTAAGCTAATTACACCTTTTCTAAGCCCCCTAATAAAATAATAAAGCCCCCCAAAATTTCCCTACCCTATTCTAAATTAAAAAAGTTAACAGCTCTTTTACCTTACCAGCCCTTAAAAGGGCCTTTTGCGGGGCATGCCCCAAAGAAAACAGCTCTTTTGCCTGTAAAAAAACCCACAATACCGCCCCAAACATTACAACCCACCACCCACATACCCCTATTTTAAACCCACGCAAACCCCCCTTAAAAAAACCTAACACTACCCCCCTGAAGATCTCCCTACCTTGTATTCACCCAGCCGGGCAGAACTCTTCATCCGATCCGGGCGATGTCTTCAATCAAGTGGCAGAGAAGTCTTCTTCCATCCGGGAGATGTCTTCAAGCAAGCGGCAGAGAAGTCTTCTTCCATCCGGCGATGTCTTCAAGCAAAGCGGCATCTTCAATCTTCTTTCTTCGCTCCTCTGCCGCGGAGCATCCATCCAGCACGAAGACTGAACGAGAAATGAGGTACCTTTAAATGACGTCATCAAAGATGGCGTCCATCGAATTCCAATTGGCTGATAGGATTCTATTTTTTATACCATGTATGTATATATATATATATATATATATAAATATATATATATATATATATACACTGTATATATATATATATATATATATATATATATATATATATACACAATTATATATAGGTATAGATATATACATATAAATATATAGAAGGTATATTCTTATTTAGAAAGTGATATCGGCTTAATCCACATTGGATGTTTTTTGATACTTCGTGAGTTTTCACGGTTTTTGTTCACATTTAGAGGCCAAATGATCAAATGTCCGACAGACATACGCTTTCCGTATTCAGCATTGCACCAGCAGCTCTTGTGAGCTTCTGGTGCAACGCCGCCCCCTGCAGACTCAGGGGGTGTCAATCAACCAGATCGTACTAGATCGGGTTGAATTGTGGTGATTCCTGTCCGCCTCATCAGAGCAGGCGGACCGCTGCTCCATAACTTGTGTTTCTGGCGAGTCTGAAGACTCGCCAGAAACACGGGCCCTCAAGCTCCATACAGAGCTTGATAAATGGGCCTCTATCTGTGGATTCAGTTGGTTGAAATTTTCTTTAATAATTACCGTTTTTGTCTTTTTGGATATTTATTTGTATGACTGTGAGTTGGCTTCATTTGTCCCATTGCCAACACTGACTTATTCCGTATTTGGGAGCATCTGTTACCATGGTAACCGCTTTAGTTCGTATGTGACATATGAAGCTACACTTTGCCTGTGTTATCTGTATGTTATTAACATCACATAGATTGTATCTTTTCCTACGTTAGTGGTATGCTGTTATGCTGTAATTATGCTCATGTTTTTAATATTTTTCACAATAGGTTACGTATCTGCAGACTCACACTGCCTTTTATGATGACGCTCATGTTGGGGGCATGTCTACAGGGGAAAATGTGGAGTCCTGCAGGGTTCACAATGTGGTATATCTTTGGTGGTGGGTAAGTGCTTATGTACACTGTTTGTCTGAGGACGGGTCATTTTTTACTCGAAAACATGATAAAGTGACAAAACTGCTTATAAGAAGACCTTTGGAGTGCGCTTTCTCTTTGGTTCTATATATATAGGAATATATATTTTGAAAAGTAATATTGCATTAATATGTTTTGGCATGGTTTCCTCTACCTAAAGGGACAGTCTAGTCAAAATTAATTTTTTGTGATTCAAATAGGGCATGTAATTTTTTTTTAATATATATTTTATTTACATATCTGCAATAGTTCACAGAAACAAATAACATAGGAATCGCAAAAATCAGACAGTTCAAAATTATTTTACATTTAAATCAAAACAGTGAACAATTGGTTATTCTGCTGAAATTTTATCTTTAAATAAGCAACCCAACCCTAGAATAATAGAAAAAAATTAAAAAAATAAAAAGGGGGGGGGGGGGGAGGAGACAAGGGAAGGAGAGGGAAGGAGAGGGACAAGGACGAGGAGAAGAACCTTCTTCCCCCCCCCCACCCCCACAGAGAACCGCAATTTGGGAGGAAGGAGATGTGAAGGTGAAACCAAGGGGATTCCAGGGGAGCATCTTAACTCATCTTAATTACTTAGTCATTGCCAGGTGCCTAAAAGTACCAGTTCCAAGTTTCTAAATGGGAATATTAGGTCATTCGTCTCAATATCAGGCAGTGACTTAATAAAGGCTGACCCTTTGCCAAAGAATTGTCTGATGTCTGAGTCATTATCTAGAGAAGGGGTGTGTTAGGAGCGCCTACTGAAAGGCTAGGTCTAAATATAGGGTATATACTAATAGTGTCAGTTTGTACACTATAGGTTATAGACTAAAAGTGTCAGTATGTACACTATAAGAATCCTACCATGGTATAATAATGGGATCTTTAAATAATACAGTTTAACAGGTTTAATATCACATATAATAACAGCAGAAAATCACAGGTTAAAAAAGCATAAAAGTATATGGATCCATGATACTTAATAAAAACAATAACAATAAAAATGATCTAACAATGGCATTAATATTGATGCAAGGACAATGATACTTAATAAAAACGATTGCAATAAAACCAATTGCAATAGAAATGATCCAAAAATGCCATTAATGTTGATGCAAAGACAAATAGAAAAGTAAAAACAGTAAAGTAATATAAATGAAATACAATAAATACAATAAGTGACTATGTGCGATGTCTAGTAAAAATCAATGCGATATACAGTGGAAATTATGTATCAAACATGTATAAAAACATATAGAAAAAATAGAAAAAATACAATAGATTGGAAGTCCAGTGAGAAGGGAATCCGGTGAAAAAAGTATATGGAAATGTCAATAAAAAATAAGAAATGAAAAATATATGTGTCAAAAATCCAATGAAAAACAATCTATATAAATAAATTAAAATGTCCTCGTGATCCAAATATCAATCCAAAAGTACGTATGTAGATCAAATATTGTGATAATAATAAAAAGTGTTCCAACAGTAAAAGATCCAATAAAAACAAAGCAAAAATGTCATATATCAGAAAGAGTGATTACATATTTTATAAAAAGGGATCAAATACCAATTGTAAAACGTTTTTAATCAGTACCATAATTACTAATAGCAGATGATATATACTAATTAATCGATAGTAACAAGAGCCACAATACACCTTCTCCGTTTTGTTCCCAATATAAGAGAAGTGCACTGATTAATACACCAGACACATGTTTACCCCCTCATAGGTTTGTTCCGGTTTTGACGAATTATACCAACTTCCGGTTTTTCGTCAACTTCCGGTTTCGTCAACATCCGGTTTCTATCAACTTCCGGTTTAGCGGCGGAACCGGATATCCGGTTTTTTAGCGCAATAAGGCAACTAGCAATGTTATAGGTATTAAGATATACACTCAGCCTTACAGAAACACCTATATATGATGGCACTACAAGTTGACCACTATAATATGACAGGATGGGCCAAATTAATTATTTTAATATCAGAAAGGGATATACCCAATCTCATTAACAACTATCATTCCCCACTTCCGGTTGAATTCTACTTCCGGTTCATAAGGTCATTTTTTGGCGCAATTGGGGCAATTTTTGGCGCAATTTTTCAATCCAAACAGGTATATAACAAGCTTTCTCACCAACCATATATCAGTCTTGAAAAAGGCCCTATTGGTGGGCCGAAACGCGTTGGCATATATGGTGAGTTTTAATCCTATAATTGCAAGCATATTTTAAGCACTACTACTCTATGTTGTATTTTTTCTTTTTTCACAGGTATTGGATTTTCTATTTTTTCACAGGATTGTTTATTGGATTTTCTATTTTTTCACAGGATTGTTTTTTGGTTTTTTAGTTTCTCATATTTTTATGAAGCTTATTTTCTATGAAGTTTGTTTACATATTTTTTGATCACTCTTTCTGATATATGACATTTTTGCTTTGTTTTTATTGGATCTTTTACTGTTGGAACACTTTTTATTATTATCACAATATTTGATCTACATACGTACTTTTGGATTGACATTTGGATCACGAGGACATTTTAATTTATTTATATAGATTGTTTTTCATTGGATTTTTGACACATATATTTTTCATTTCTTATTTTTTATTGACATTTCCATATACTTTTTTCACCGGATTCCCTTCTCACTGGACTTCCAATCTATTGTATTTTTTCTATTTTTTCTATATGTTTTTATACATGTTTGATACATAATTTCCACTGTATATCGCATTGATTTTTACTAGACATCGCACATAGTCACTTATTGTATTTATTGTATTTCATTTATATTACTTTACTGTTTTTACTTTTCTATTTGTCTTTGCATCAACATTAATGGCATTTTTGGATCATTTCTATTGCAATTGGTTTTATTGCAATCGTTTTTATTAAGTATCATTGTCCTTGCATCAATATTAATGCCATTGTTAGATCATTTTTATTGTTATTGTTTTTATTAAGTATCATGGATCCATATACTTTTATGCTTTTTTAACCTGTGATTTTCTGCTGTTATTATATGTGATATTAAACCTGTTAAACTGTATTATTTAAAGATCCCATTATTATACCATGGTAGGATTCTTATAGTGTACATACTGACACTTTTAGTCTATAACCTATAGTGTACAAACTGACACTATTAGTATATACCCTATATTTAGACCTAGCCTTTCAGTAGGCGCTCCTAACACACCCCTTCTCTTTGTTCCTTTTTTTTGGGTATCTAGAGACCCAATTGTTATAGGAGCCTTGGTCTTGATAGTTAGCGCCGTCGGACAGATTACACTTTTGCATATGAGTCATTATCTAGGTTAGTGTCCCTTTGTTCTAGTAAACATTGTTTTTTCAGGCAGTTCTTGATCTATGGAATAGATGGAGTTGCTCTCAGTTTCCATTTTTTAAGAATAAGATATCTGGTTGCCAGTATGGAGAGGAGTATCAATTTATCATGTAAATTATGATTCTTTGGGCCAAAAATAATCTGTAGTTGTGGGAAATTTTAAGAATTTTATTAAGCCAGAACTCTCACTTCCACCAGAGATACCTTATTTTAGGACAGCTCCAGATCATGTGCATTAGATCAGCTGCAGGGAGCATGCATTTTGGACATTTATTGAAGCTGAGATTGCGGTATGAGTTGTGTAAGAGTTTGACATGCATCTCCCGCCAGGTGGCTGAGAGAGTAGCCAGAGCCACTTTACAGATTGAAGATTGAACAATTTTTGTATCAATACTGGATTGTGGTAGCAGCTGATTCCATAGGGAAGTGATTTTCTCTAGCTATGATTCGCCTTTGCCAAGTTTAATTAACTGATAGCACGTAGAGATGGACCTAATTCCATTTTTGAACAAGGTAACCCAGATTTCCAGTTTACCTCAGGTCCAGTTCCAGCCTGTCTCATTCGTTAGCTCAAGGAGGAGGTGTCTGCTTTGCAAATATGCAAAGAATTCCTTATTATTGATTTGAAACTCTGTTTTTAAATCGTCAAAGGATTTGACACATTTCCTCTCTGGGTCCCAAAGTTGTGTCAGGGGAAAACGTGGAGTCCTGCAGGGTTCACAACGTGGTATATCTTTGGTGGTGGGTAAGTGCTAATGTAAACTATTTGTCTGAGGACGGTTCATTTTTTACTCGAAAACATTCACATGATAAAGTGACAAAACTGCTTATAAG
The DNA here is from genome assembly GCF_027579735.1 of Bombina bombina. NCBI lineage: Eukaryota > Metazoa > Chordata > Amphibia > Anura > Bombinatoridae > Bombina > Bombina bombina. The sequence continues at coordinate 900,555,467 of NC_069499.1, forward strand.
AAGACCTTTGGAGTGCGCTTTCTCTTTGTTTCTATATATATAGGAATATATATTTTGAAAACTAATATTGCATTAATATGTTTTGGCATGTTTTCCTCTACCTAAAGGGACAGTCTAGTCAAAATTAATTTTTTGTGATTCAAATAGGGCATGTAATTTTAAACAACTTTCCAATTTATTTGTATCATCAAATTTGCTTTGTTCTTTTGGTATTCTTAGTTGAAAGCTAAACCTAGATAGGATCATATGCTAATTTCTAAGCCCTTGAAAACTGCCTCTTATCTATATGCCTATGACAATTTTTCACAGCTAGAGGGCATTAGTTTATGTGTGCAATATAGATAACATAGTGCTCATGCCCATGGAGTTACTTATGAGAGGGCACTGATTGGCTAAAATGCAAATTTGTAAAAAAAAAACTGAAATAAGGGGGCAGTCTGCAGAGGCTTAGATATAAGGTAATCAAAGAGGTAAACAGTATATTAATATAAATGTGTTGGTTATGCAAAACTGGGGAATGGGTAATATAGGGATTATCTATCTTTTTAAACAAAAACATTCTGGATTAGACTATCCCTTTAACTACAAAGGGCTCCAATGCACTTCTATATATGTCTATATGTAATAAATACATATGGACACACATATAAACATGTATATAAACATGTATATATATATATATATATATATATATATATATATATATATATATATATATATATATACAGTATGTATATATATATATATTTATATATATGCATTATTATATTTAGACATGTATATGTATGTATCTCTATGTTAAAGCCCATTGTCTGCCTTTGTTTTTCTAACACCTAAAACCTAATATCTTTTTTTTTTAAATAGTTTTATTAGATGGTGTTATTATGAGTGTAACTGTACTATGTAATTTTTTTTTTTTTTAAACTTTTATTTATCATAACAAGGGTTGCCATGTAGAGATGTCTCTCTCATGGGTCACACATCATTGGAAAACAAAAACATGTTACAATTGGATGTTTACATTGCAAAACTGGGTCTATATTGTTGCGAGTGATATTTTTACATACAGTCTCTCCGCAGGTACTTCCCGAGTTTTTCTTTTAAAGCAAAAAGGAAAATTTACAAACTGTGTCCCAAGAGTTGGTCTTTTTGCAGCAATAGTCCATGGTAAATCCCTCTTTTCCTTTTTCCTCTCTCAGTCTCCTCCCATCCCTCCCTCATCTCCCACCCAACTCCTCCAAATAGTACAGCGTTCAATAATAACTAGATAAGGATAATAATAATCATAACAGTAACAATCAGCGCTGAATTCGATCCTCTCTCTACACTGATCCCGTTGGGATCTTGACCGTCTCTCATTGTTAGGTCTCTTGTTTTCCCCTGGGCAGTAGCAAGAAGACAGACTTCATAATGTGTGGGCAGATGTCCACTAACTCATCTTTCATGTTTCTCTTCATACAGAAATCCCCATTTGCCTCTCAGGTGTTGTTCTAATAGGATTTCAGTGTTCCTAAGGGGGAATAAAAGCTGTGTTTGCACAGTAGTATGTAGAGTGTGTATGTAGGGTTCCCATTTTTTCATAAAAGGTCTGGTTCTCAACTGTACATCTCTTAGGGTGTCTGCTGCTTCATATGTAAGCTGTTTGTGAATGTTTGTTTTGAGTTCTGATAGTGTAGGGGTCCCTGGACTCAACCAATTTTTGAATATGAGTTTCCTAGCTTGTAAGATGATGTTTGTGATCATTTTTTTAAGGGAGTTAGGTGTAGAGGCTGGGATCTCTAAGAATACTATCAGTCTGGGGGAAACTATCAGTTCAGTGTGGAACGTGGATTTTATCCAATATGCTGTCATGCCCCAAAATTTCCGTATCATAGGGCAATGCCACAGCAAGTGGGGCAGGTCCGCATCTGCTGCTTTGCATTTCTTACAGTGACCTTCTGTTTCTGGCCTCCATTTTTTGAATGTCTTGGGTGGTATGTATGCTGCTTGTAACAGTCTGGTGTGTGATTCTCTAGTAGTCGCTGATAGAGTTGCTCCTCTTGTATATTGTATGCTGCGCTGTATTACGTCTGGTGTAATTTCAGTGTCTAGGGTGCGTGTCCATGTGTCACTGATATGCGTGATCGTAGCTACGTTCGTCGGTTTCATGTGCAGTCTGTAAGTTGGGGAGATAGACGTGTTACCTTGCATTGTCATATGTAGCAGTCTGTTTACGTCTGAGTTATGGTCAGTAAGTTCTGTGTGTCCTAGTAAGTCTTGGATGTAGTGTCTTGCTTGTAGGTATGCGAAATGGTGTGTGCGGGGCAGGTCAAATTGGGGTTGCAGTTCCTGAAAAGGCTTGACCTTCATGTCCAACCCATTTATCAATTGGGACACGGCAGTCAACCCCTTAGTTTCCCATGTGGAGAACACTGGGGAATCAATCCCTGCGGCGAATCCTGGGTTACCTCTCAAAGGGAGGTATTTTGTGTAGGTAGGGTCATTTCGGGATCTCTTGCAGAGTCTCCACCAAGCAGAGAGGGGCTGGGATATTAGTGGGTAATTTCTAATTAACTTGAGTGTGCGTGTCGGTGTCATATGTGGGAGCGCCTGCAGGGACCATGGAGCCGTAGCCTGCTTTTCAAGTTCTGGCAGTGTGAAGTGTCCTTTTTCTGTCAACCAGTCCAGTACATATTTAACCTGGGCTGCCTCACAGTATGCATCGAGGTTGGGGACAGCTAAGCCCCCTGAAGTGATCTCTGCCATCAGTCTAGAAGAGTTTATTTTATGTTTTTTCCCTGCCCATATAAAAGAGAGCATCGCTTTGTTTAATATTTGTGTGTCTGCTTTATGGATGTGGTGAGGTATCATCTGAAATAAGTACAGGAGTTTCAGGAATATGATCATTTTGACGAGGGCGATCCTACCTGGTAGTGCTACCGGCAGATTACTCCATCTGAGCAATGTCTCTTGGAGGTCTTTTATCAGGGGGCGGTAATTTAGATGGTACCACTCTCCGGGGTTGTGAGATAGCTTGACTCCAAGGTATTTGAAGGAGTGGGTAACTTGTTTGAAGTTGTATGGTAGAGTAGCGCAGGGTGCCCCTGGGAGTAGCCAGACAAGCTCCGACTTGTCAGCATTTATTTTGTAGCCTGAGATCAGACTAAACTGGTGTATGATTTGCATGACGTGAGGGATGTTTGTTTTTGGATTTTGTAGGTATAGGATCATGTCGTCTGCAAAGAGAGACAAATGGCACTGGACTTTACCCACCCACAGTCCCTCTGACTCTGCCCTAATCTTGATGGCTAGGGGTTCGATGGCAATGTCAAAAAGGAGGGGTGACAGTGCCCAGTTGGAATGGAGGTGAGGGAATGCCATTAATCAAAACTGAGGCGTGTGGATTCGCGTATAGGGATTCGATTGTGGATGCAAAAGGGCCCTTGATACCGAATTTATCTAAGGTGTTAAAAAGATGGTCCCAAAGGACCATGTCAAAGGCCTTCTCCGCGTCTATAAGCAGAGCGCAGGCATCTATGTCTGTGTCTCCACCCTCTCCGGCCTGTTTCCAGAAGTGTGTCAGTATAAATTGGAGCTTGCGAATGTTTAATACCGAGGATCTACCCTTCACAAACCCTGTCTGGTCTCGGTGTATCAGTGTGGGTAGGGCTATTGCGAGTCTATCCGCCAGGATTTTGGTTAGCAGTTTATAATCCTGGTTTAACAGGGATATTGGGCGGTAGGATTGGGTAAGTAAATTGTCTCTGCCTTCCTTGGGAATCACACAGATGTTAGCTTCTGTGAAGCGGGTAGAGATCCCTTCCTCACCTTTCATGATTTTATTGTAGAGAGTGGTGAGTGTTACCACCACCTCCTCCTTCACTAGTTTGTAGAACTCCCCTGGTAGTCCATCCGGAACTGGGGTTTTGTCAAGGGGCAGAGTATTTATGGCCTTCACTATTTCTGTCTCTGAGATGGGTGCGTTGAGGAGAGTTAGATGTTCTTCTGAGATGGTAGGGTTGTGTATGGTTTCCCAGAAGGATGTTTTCTGTGCTCTGTCTATTGCCTCCTCTTTATATAAGGTTTTGTAATAGTTCATGAAGGCAGTTTGTATCTGCGGTGTGGTAGTGTGAGTAGCATTTCCTACTTTGATGGCCCCTATATATTTATTAGGTTTAGCAAATTTAGTGAGTCTAGCTAGGAGCTTCCCTGTCTTATCTCCGTGTCTGTAAAAGTTTGCTTGAGTTGCTGTCATCTCCCTGACAGTGTTCTGGTGTAGTGATAGGTCTCTAAGTGTTTTTGCGTCAGTGTAGTGTCGTTTCGTCGTCGGGTTTGGGTTTCGTAAGTATTTATTTCTAGCGCTGATCACCATTCTCAGTAGGTTCTCGCTCTTTTGTTTCAGGCGTTTGGACCTTCTGATTGTGTAAGAGGATATAAGACCCCTCATCACCGCTTTTCCCGCCTCCCAGAGTAGTAGGGTGTCATGTCGGTGCGCGGAGTTTAGAGTCATGTAAGTTTTCCATTCTCCCTCTAGAAATCTCTTGAAATTTATGTCCCCATATAAGTAAGTGGGAAAGAACTACCTACGGGGTCCCTCTCTAGTTGGCGTGAGATTGATTTTAAGGCTAATGGGGGCATGGTCTGATATGGTCGCAGGATCTATGGTAGTGTTAGTGATCTGTTGTCCCAAGGTATGTGTTGTTAGGAATAGATCGATTCTGGAAAGGGTGTCTTTGGCTGGGGTGGTGCAAGTGTAGTTTCTTTCTTCTGGGTGCTGATCTCGCCATATGTCTGTCAGTGCTAAAGAGTGCTTGAGTTTGGACAAGATCAGGGAATCTCTCCTTGCGTTTCTATAGGTTGTGTTATGTCTTGTTGCTGAGTTTGGATCCCTGAATCTGTCTGCTGGGGTTTGAGGGGCTATATTATAGTCTCCCCCTAGAATCATCGGGGAGTCAGCAAACTTTGTTGTGACAGTGCTGAAATTTCTCCAGAAGTCCTTTTTATCAGTGTGTGGGCCGTAGACTCCCCCTATGATAATGTGTTTATGATTGAGTTTGAGTTTTATTAACACGTATCTACCCTCGGGGTCTGTCAGTTGTTTAACTATAGTGTAATCTAGATTTTTTCTAAAGAGGATAGCTACTCCTCTGGCTCTTTTCCTTTCATACGTGGTGTGGATAACTTCTCCCACCCATCCCTGTCTTAGTTTCTGATGTTCTGCGTTAGTCAAGTGGGTTTCTTCCAAAATCGCTATGTCTGCATGTTGGTTCCTCAAATATTTTAGAATGGTTTTTCTTTTGATGGGGGACGTAATGCCCCCAACGTTCCAGGAAACTAGTTTCATGGGGAAACTTGAAGGGGTGTGTGCAGTGGTTATGTGAGAGTGTGGTAGGAGAAAAATAGAGTAAGTCTGTCTTTCTTACTTACCGCCAGCTGCCCAGGGGAGAGCGTATATGGTTATCAAGATGTTTTAAAGCAGCATTACTACTGATCAGCTCTCTGCAGAGGTAAACAATAAGTTATAAATTATAAATTATAAATTAGCACAGTAGGTATATACAAAGATATATATTATTTTCCTTCTGTCTACAGTTGGCAATAGATATCAGCAGTTCCTGATTTGTTTAAATTTCAAACAGTAACTAAACTTGTAAACTTTTCAACTGTCAAACTTCACAAAATCCCAAAATCCCTCCCCCCTCCCCATTATTGAAAAGGATATATATGCAGCTTGTAGCACCAATTTCTGTGCATTATGTCCCTCCAGTTAGTTCTGGTAAGTTAAAAAGTCCTGAGTTGAGGATTCTAAATTTTGCTTGGTTTTCTCCTACTTCATGTGTCTTCTTCTTCTTCTTGCTGGGCCTGCCTTGGCCGATCTGCACGCCTCTTGATTTGATCCAGAAACAGCTGACGGTGTTTTGGAGAGTCAAATATCTTTGGGCCTTGTGGCGTTTGAAGTCGCAATCTGGCTGGGTAGAGAAGTGCTATGGATTCACCTTGAGCTATAAGGTCTCTGCAGTAAGGCGTGAATTCTCTCCTTTTCTTTGAGACATCTGCGGAATAGTCCTGGAAGATAAAGATTTTCCTCCCTTCAAAATCAATAGGTGTCTTTTGTCTGTACGCTCTGAGTATTAGCGTTTTATCTTTGAAATTTAGGTAGCGCACCATTATCTGTCTAGGTGCACCTTCCTGCTGGGGAGCTCCCGCTCTGTGTGCTCTTTCTGCTATGCAAGGTATGCTTGTAGATGGGAGTTTGAGTATACCTGGGAGAATAGTCTCTACAAAGTTCATTAGGGCCCCCGAGGGGACAGATTCTGGCACTCCAACTATTCTTAGATTGTTCCGTCTTGAACGGTTCTCCAAGTCCTCTACCTTGGCCTGCAGCAATTTGTTTTGTCTTTGGAGAGTAGTGATGGAGGAGGTTGTGTCCCTGTGTCTTTCTTCTCCCTCTGCTGTTTTCTGTTCCACAGCGGTTAGGCGTGTGGAGAAGGCTCTGAGGTCTGTGGACAGGCTGTCCATTCCTGTTTGCAATTGTTCTATTTTAGGCAAGAAGAGCGCAGACAATTGCGATACAATAGGATGTGTGTCTTGCGTCGAGGTAATGGATGTTTCTAGCAGTGACTGAGTCTGGTCTTGGTTCTCAGTTTGGGTTCTCTGGCGTCTCTCCGTTTGCTTCTGTCTACTTGCCATGTTGTCAGTCTTTTTATTGTATGGGGTAGAGTATTTTTGCATACAGGCAGTTCACAGCAAAGGTTTTACTGTAGTTGTAATTTAGTAGGAGGATTAAACTTTTTCCATAGGACTAGGAGGATTAGTTTCTCTTCTGTTTCTGGAGGTTTGTGCTTGGGGAGGGGGGTACATTGGCTCTGGTTTAGTGTGCCATATCTATTGTTGTCCCCTAAGTAGAATTAACAATTGAGCTGTTGGTAGTCAGTCTTAGGTTAAGGTGGGCTGCTCCCTAGTTGTCCGCCTCACCCGCAAGTTGGACACTGCTGTGCTACAAGTTTATCTCCCCTCCACGTGGGATCTATCTGTGTAGCGCTGACAGCCTTCTTGGGCTCTGTGCTGGCAGCCACCCAGTGATAGGCAGGTTTCCCTGTATCATTATTACTCTCTCTCTTTGTCAAGCGGGTGGCAGAAATAGTATAATAAACCTGGGAGGAGAGGGGAGATAGTAAGGCTATTGAGCCCCCAAATAAGAAGCAGTTCACTATTTTTTTCTGTGTATGCTGTTTCTTAACACTGTTATAGTAGGGCCGATACCCAAGATGGCCGCCGTCAGTTTAATGCGTAGTTCTCTGGGTATTGGGGCAGATTACCTTGTCCGTTTCTGATTTCTAAGAGACTGGAATTTAGCCCTCCTCTGTAAAGCCCCAGCCTGTTCGGCTTCTCACCTACTCCCTTTCGATGGTGCGGGAGGTCTGGCCTCTCTGATCGCCGCCGCGATCGTGCTTCAGCTATTTGTTTGTACGGCTGCCGGCGGGGGAGCGGATCGAAGGCGCCCCTCACTATGTCTTGTCCGGGCAGGTGTCCGTTGAGTGTCCTGCCAAGGATTACAGCTTTTTGGCACTTTAGGTGGCTAAAAAACACAGGTCTGCGAGCATAGAGACACGGAGCTCAGCAAACCTGCGTCCTCTCGCCATGCCCGCCCACCGGAAGTCCCCCGTAATTTATTTTTTTATGTGTTTTGTGACACTTTTTTTTTTTTGCAAAACAGTTTACCAGAGCCCCTGTTAATTTCAATTGAATTCAAGTGATCGTGTTTATTTTAAACTTGTAAAACCACAACGAGCACACACTTGCGCGTAACTGATAGCACGCCACTCTTAATCTAACCATTTCTATTTACATAAGGCAGCAGTGGGATATTCATAGAACCGCACTTATGCAGTTTGGATTCTTTACTGGAAGTCCTCAAATCAGTGGTGCGGGAGCGTCATGATAATAATACATATGGCGTATGGTGCATCACTTATTGGCTGCACCATATGCCTGTCAAAATCAGAAAATAAATTAACATGGAGGCTGTCATGGAATAGGTACCAGGATTATTTAAAAAGTTATTTATTATGTTGAATACAACATTTATAATTAAAATGAGAGTTTAAATTTGTATTTATTATTTAAAGCTATAACATAGTGAAAATTTAATCTTATCAAGTTATCATCATTTTAAGTTTCATTTGTGTTTCCCAAATGAATAAGACTTATCTTCTGTAAAATGTTCCACCCATTTAAAAAAAATGAAAAATGTTCCTAAAATTAACAATAGATTAATTACATTGGGGCCAATTTTACAAGCCCCGAATGCAGCAGAATGCATCTGTTTCTGCGCGAGCCTTCAGGCTCTCCGGAAACATAATTTATGAAGCAGCGGTCTTAGGCAGCAGTCTTAAGACCGCTGCTCCTTAACTTGTCTGCTACCTCTGAGGCGGCGGACAGCAATCAGCCCAGTCGGATGCGATCAGGTTGATTGACACCCCTGCTAGTGGCCGATTGGCCGCAAACGTGCAGGGGGCGGCATTGCAAAAGCATTTCTAGTGAAATGCTTGTGCAATGATAAATGCAGACAGCGTATGCTGTTGGCATTTATCGATGTGCGGCGGCTACAGCAGATCATGTCTGCTCGCACATTGATAATTCGACCCCATTGTATCCTTTTTCTTTCCAGGCAATCCACTGGTTTTCTTATAGAATTGTATATTTTCTGTTGAAAATGAAGATGTGGTTCTCTATCCAAACTCTTTCTAAAATCCAAGTTATCTCATAAGAATGTTATATATGAATTGTCTTTATATGGTATGCTACAAAATTGTAATATTGTGCTGCCTGAGTTTTTGGTGCAGTGTGACATATTTCTTCTTGCTCTGTTAGTAATAAAGAGCTGTATACCCAGTTCACATACTAATGAAGTATTTTATATCTCTACATGTCCAATAATGAAAAAAAAATAATAATCCTACAAACTGAAATTATGTCTTTTCTCAAACTATCCTGTTGAGCTAGCTCGATAGGCAAAATATATTGTGTAAGAGAAAAAAAAATAATATTTAAAAAAATAAAAAAGGAGCAATGCAGACCTTGTCCACCAATTACTTTGTGATCAGGAGATCTAATAGAGGTACAAGGCGTAATCCACTGTAATATTGCTCCAAATGACCTCCCTATCTTATATATAACTAGCAAATGTGTATACACTCATTGTAAAAGCTCTAATCTATTTTTATGACAGCATCTGTGCACAGCTGAACCTGTCGGTGTGGCCTTTCCTCTGCAATATATGCAGTCCACTTTAATTAGAGAAGAACATGTGTTGGATTGCAAAACAACTACAATTCTCTAAAGAGTTCCTATGAAATATGTTGATGCCTCTAATCATCTTTTTTTTTTCGTTGTTGTTATATGTTTTATTAATTTTTTCTGCTTTTAAAAGCAAGAAAATAAATTCACACAATCTTGGCTTGCATAACCTCCATTAATACTTAACAGTAATGATGATATGCATAATATTCTTACTTTGAAAGTCCTTAAGTCTCTCATTTTCTGCAGGGTCTTAATAATACATGTGCTTCTATTTTACCTGTGATAGTAACATTATTGATCTAACACCATTAACGTTCGCAGGATTTTTTTTTTTAAATCCATTACTTTTTCTGTGTATGAGTTCTTTATTGAAAACACATATCACTTTCTCTGTTAAATTTTGGCAGCCATCAATGTGCAAAAAAAAAAAAAAAAAACGCATTTTATCTGCTCTAGTGTATTTCTGACTGCTTGATAATGTCAATCAATAGCTAATCTCTATACCGAGTCTGCTCAACACATGATTTGAGCACCTGTTTCGAATAAAACGTTACAAAGTAAGCAATGAAAAATTATTTATGACATTTAAATGCATAAGATGCAAATTAATTATTTACAGAGCTTGCTTTGGTAGCATATATGAGAGGCTTTGTTGAATCATTAAGGTTAAAAAAAAAAAACTCTAGCCATTAGGAAATGTAATGACTTCATTGCAAAGTTCAGTTCACTGACAGCTAATAACCAACCCCTATTGGGAAAATGTTATGTCCATTTGAAGAAACATGGTGAGCCAACATTTAGAAGGAAAATAGAGAGATACATCGGTCAGTTACTAATGATAAATGATTGACAGGTCATTGAAGTTAAATGTCCCTCTATTTCCAGTATTTCGGCCTTCATAAAAAAGGATTATACCGATCTGAGAATATAGTTTTTTTATACCACAGAGATTTCCAACTCCCACCCTTAGTGACCACTAACAGTCTTAATGACTTCCCAGTTTTGGTTATGTTGATCGTGTTCCAGTAGTAAAACTAATTATTTTTACATTGATTGTGCACATGGTTAAATGTATATCGTCACGACAATGCCCTGAACAGATGTGAACTTGGGTCTTCCTTGCTTGCAGCCTGTTTTGTCATACCACATGCTTATAGAGGGATTTACTAACATTTGCCTTCTCTGACATTGAACTGCCTTTTGTCATCCAGATCTCCCCTTACACAGGATTCTGCATGAATTCTTTATATATATATTTCTACTCAGAGTCTTGCTGTAATGTAGCAAGGAACAACAATAAGGTAAGGGGAAAGTGACCTGAGGTGTGCCGCGATCACATGGTCAGTATGCCTAAAAGGGGGCTTACCCAAAGAGTTAAAATATAAAGAGAAAAGGAAATGCTGACAAGGTGAAGGAGACATGAGCAAGCATATATAGGGTAAGACTCCTACAAATTCAGGTGAGCCAATAGCCAGCCTTCCTACATATATAAAAAGATATATAATTAAAAACATATTTTTCTAAATGAAGAGTACATGTATTTGATATTTTTCTATTAAAAAAACAAAACAAAAACATTTATTTTGACTGGAAAGAGCTCAAAAAAGTGTGTGTATATAATGTACACATAAAAACACTCATATATACTAATTTGCATATGTATACGCACACACACACACATATATTTTAAATGTTTGTACATGTTCCACTGCTACAGTTATAAAAGTTAACCTGTAGCTACTAAAATCCTTACCTAAGTGTAATGAAACAAATGCACATTAATATATATATATATATATATATATATACATACATACAAATCCACACACATAGCTATACATCTTTGAGATATTCACAATCCTACAAATAGTATCATTTACCATACCCCTATACCCCTTTTAAACCCTTTTTATACATTTATTTCAATAATAAAGTGATATTTTCTATTTACTATGTTCTGTGATGCTTTTTGTATAACAGATTTTGACCCCCAAAATCTGTTATACATCTACAACCACCAAACAACACCCATGCTAAATTGTTTTTAAATGTTGTTTTGAGTTTAGAAATACCCAATTTTTACATGTACTTTGCAATTTTTTGCAAGTTATAGGGCAATAAATACAAGTAGCACTTTGCTATTTCCAAACCACTTTTTTTCAAAATCAGCACTAGTTACATTGGGACACTGATATCTTTCCGGAATCCCTGAATATCCCTTGACATGTACATATGTTTTTATTAGAAGACATCCCAATGTATTGATCTAGGCCCATTTTGGTATATTTCATGACACCATTTCATCACCAAATGCGATCAAATAAAAATTTTTTTTCACTTTTTCACAATTTTTTTCAAAAACTTTAGGTTTCTCACTGAAATAATTTACAAACAAATTGTGCAATTATGACACAAATGGTTGTAAATGATTCTCTGGGATCCCCTTTGTTCAGAAATAGCAGACATATATGGATTTGGCATTGCTTTTTGGTAATTAGAAGGCTGCTAAATGCAGCTGCGCACCACACGTGTATTATGTCCAGCAGTGAAGGGGTTAATTAGGGAGCTTGAAGGGAGCTTGTAGGGTTAATTTTAGCTTTAGTGTAATGTAGTAGACAACCCAAAGTATTGATCTAGGCCCGTTTTGGTATATTTCAAGCCACCATTTCGCCACCAAATGCAATCAAATAAATAAAATTGTTCACTTTTTCACAAACTTTAGGTTTCTCACTGAAATTATTTACAAACAGCTTGTGCAATTATGGCATAAATGGTTGTAAATGCTTTTCTGGGGTACCCTTTATTCAGAAATAGCAGACATATATGGCTTTGGTGTTGCTTTTTGGTAATTTGGTAAATGCCGCTGCGCATCACACGTGTTTTATGGCTAGCAGTGAAGGGGTTAATTAGGTAGCCTGTCGGGAGCTTGCAGGACTAATTTTGGCTTTAGTGTAGAGATCAGCCTCCCACCTGACAAATCACACCCCCTGATCCCTCTTAAACAGCTCTCTTCCCCCCCCCCCATTCTTCCCTTCCCCACACCACAATTGTCCCCGCCATCTTAAGTACTGGCAGAAAGTCTGCCAGTACTAAAATAAAAGCTATCTTTTAATTGTTTTTAAATTGTTTTAAGCATATTTACATATACTGCTGTGTAGGATCCCCCCGTAGCCCCCAACCTCCCTGAGCCCCCCCAAACAGTTCTCCAACCCTCCCCCTCTAACTTATTAGGAGCCATTGTGGGTACTGGCAGCTGTCTGCCAGTACCCAGTTTACAAAAAAATATTATTATTTTGTATTATTATATTTTTCTGTAGGTAGCTTCCTCCCCCCAAAGACCAACCCCCGCCCCCTCCCAGATCCCTTAGATCCTTTTTATTTTTATTTCACTCCCCCCTCTCCCCCACTTTTCTTACAAATATTTTCTGTAGTGTAGCTCCCGCCCCGTGCACATGCCCTCCCCCAGCCTCCCATGCACGAACCCGCCCCCTCTGCATTATAGAAGCCATAAATGGCCACCCACCCGCCTCCTACATTGGCTCCCACCCACCAACGATTCTGGGCATCGTTGTCGGGTGCAGAGAGGGCCACAGAGTGTCTCTCTCTCTGCATCTGAGGGGTAAAAAAGGTTATTGCAGGATGCCTCGATATAGAGGCATCACTGCAATAACCGGAAAGCATCTGGAAGCAATCAGGATCGCTTCCACCGCTTTCCAAGACCAACGACGTGCAGAGTACGTCCTCGGTCGTTAAGTGTATTTTTTTGGAGGACGTACCCTGCACGTCGTCGGTTGTTAAGGGGTTAAATAGTTTTTATCACACAGTGTTTAAATGAGTGTAGCTGTACTTTTATGTGTATTTATGTTGTGTTTTATGTAACTTTTTTCTTTCCTTTCCCTTACGTGAACTCTCAAGTCGCACTAACCCAATGCACTTTAAATTTGATTGTGCTCAAGAGAACGCATTTGCGTTCAACTCGTTAGCATTAGGCTGAATTTAAAGCAGTGAAAAAAATCTAAGAATCACAGAAGAGACTAAAAAAATTGCATATTTTCAAATTGTAATTACATACTTAGCTACACTTAACCAGTATAAAATAAGAATACATTAATTAATTAATGCAGTTCTATATCAGTGTCCTTTAACTAAAACTATAGCTCTCTTAAATTAATTAGTATTCTAATTTTAAATTCTTTCTCCATAACACCTTGGTTATCCCAATCAGTTTAACATTGTCTTACTAATTGCCTTGCATATATTTTGTTGTTATGCTATCTTATAAAGTAATTCATTGTCTTAAAGTATAGGAAATCTATTAATTAAAATACTTTGTACATTACTGACAATTAGTAGATACAAAGGGATGGTTATGAGATTGAGAACATCTGCTTTTGTCATTAAAACATTATTTGTGTTTATTAGCAACACCATGCTGTGCATGCATTCAGCATACTTGTCCCACCACTGTGCCAGGGAAGTGCTCCATATCTACTGTATATATTCTGCAAAATTAAATATCGTCCTTTTCATCCTCTCTAGTCTTTTCAGTTTCTTATATCATTTTATATAACATAGTCACTATTATTTTATTATTATTATTATACTTTATTTATGAAGCGCCAACATATTCCGCAGCGCTGTCCAAGGATACAATTTATTTAAATAAAACAATATAAAACTTGTAATAGACAGGACAAAATTTACAAACACATACAGGAGAAATTGAGGGCCGTAGTCCTGTAGGAACTTACAATCTAGAAGGGTAGGAGGTTGAGAAACAGGAGGTGAGGACTGCAAGATTGAGAAAGATGTTAATACAGAGTTAGATGAGGGAAATGTTGTTAAGTGAAATTAATTTATTATTGAGTTGGGTGGTAGGCTTCTCTGAACAGAAAAGTCTCCAGAGGGCACTTAAAGGAAGAAAGATTAGGGCAAAGCCTGACAGCACGAGGGAGAGTGTTCCAGAGGGTAGGTGCTGCACGACAGAAGTCCTGTAGTCTAGCATGAGAAGAGGTGATAGTCATGGATGCAACGAGCAGGTCATTGTTGGATCTTAGTGGGCGGGCTAAACTATACTTGTTTATTAGAGAGGATAGGTAGATGGGAGCGGCGTTGGCGAGAGCATTGTATGTAAGGGTGAGAATTTTTTATTTAATTCTGCTGTGAATGGGGAGCCAATGAAGGGACTCGCAGAGCGGTACAGCAGATACAGAACGATGGGAAAGGTGGATCCTGGCAGAGGCATTTAAGATGGATTGAAGGGGGGAGAGGCGGGAAAGAGGAAAGTTATTGCAGTAGTAGTCAAGTCAGAAAACTCCTAATCCGCCGCTCCCCGACATCAGCGCCACCTAAATAAATTTATTAACCCCTATTCTGCCGCTCCCCAACATCTTTCACACTATAATAAAGATATTAACCCCTATTCTGCTGCTCCCCAACATCGCCCCACTAAATAAAGATATTAACCCCTAAACCTCTGGCCTCCTATATCACCACCACTAAATAAACCTATTAACCCCTAAACCGCCAGCCCCCCACATCGCAAAAAAATAAATTAAACTATTAACCCCTAAACCTAACAACCCCCTAACTTAATATTAAAATTACAATATCCTTATCTTAAAATAAATAAAAACTTACCTGTGAAATAAAAAAAAAACATACACCTAGATTTAGAGTTTTGCGGCCAAAGGGGTGCGTTAGCTACGCGTGCTTTTTTTCCCTGCACCTTTTAAATAACGCTGGTATTTAGAGTTCTCTGAAGGCCTGTGTTAGGCTCCAAAAAGGGAGCATAGAGCATAATTTACCGCCACTTCAACTCTAAATACCAGCGTTGCTTATGGACACGGCCAGCTTCAAAAACGTGCTCGTGCATGATATCCCCATAGGAAACAATGGGGCAGTTTGAGCTGTAAAAAAACCTAACACCTGCAAAAAAGCAGCGTTCATCTCCTAACACAGCCCCATTGTTTCCTATGGGGAAACAGTTTCTAAATCTGCACCTAACACCCTAACATGTACCCCGAGTCTAAAAACCCCTAACCTTACACTTATTAACCCCTAATCTGCCGACCCTGCTATCGCTGACACCTGCCTTATACAATTAACCCCTAATCTGCTGCTCCGGACACCACCGCCACCTACGTTATCCCTATGAACCCCTAATCTGCTGCCCCCAACGTCGCCAACACCTACATTATAATTATTAACCCCTAATCTGCCCCCCCCAACGTCGCCGCTACCTACCTATACTTATTAACCCCTAATCTGCCGACCGGACCTCGCCGCTACTCTAATAAATGTATTAACCCCTAAAGCGAAGTCTAACCCTAACACCCCCCTAAATTAAATATAATTTTAATCTAACAAAATAAATTAACTCTTATTATATAAATTAATCATATTTAAAACTAAATACTTACCTGTAAAAAAAAACTAATATAGCTACAATATAACAAATAATTATATTGTAGCTATTTTAGGATTTATATTTATTTTACAGGCAACTTTGTATTTATTTTAACTAGGTACAATAGCTATTAAATAGTTATTTACTATTTAATAGCTACCTATTTAAAATAATTACAAAATAACCTGTAAAATAAATCCTAACCTAAGTTACAATTAAACCTAACACTACACTATCAATAAATTAATTAACTAAACTACCTACAATTATCTACAATTAAATCAACTAAACTAAATTACAAAAAAAACAAACACTAAATTACAAAAAATAAAAAAAGATTACAAGAATTTTAAGCTAATTACACCTACTCTAAGCCCCCTAAAAAAATAACAAAGCCCCCCAAAATAAAAAAATGCCCTACCCAATTCTAAAATAAAAAGTTAACAGCTCTTTTACCTTACCAGCCCTTAAAAGGGCCTTTTGCGGGGCATGCCCCAAAATAAACAGCTCTTTTGCCTGTAAAAAAACATACAATACCCCCCCAACATTACAACCCACCACCCACATACCCCTAATCTAACCCACCCAAACCCCCCTTAAAAAACCTAACACTAAGTACCTGAAGATCTTCCTACCTTATCTTCACCCAGCCGGGTATCACCAATCCGTCCAGAAGAGTGTCGGAAGTCTTCATCCTATCCAGGCAGAAGAGCTCCTCCAGAGGGTCCGAAGTCTTCATCCTATCCGGGCAGAATCAGATTTTTCCTACCTTAATTCCGATTGGCTGATAGAATCCTATCAGCCAATCGGAATTCGAGGGACGCCATCTTGGATGACGTCATTTAAAGGAACCTTCATTCGGACCTAGGACGTCGGTGAAGAAGGATGGCTCCGCGTCGGCTGCTTCAAGATGGACCTGCTCCGCTCCGGATGGAAGAAGATAGAAGATGCCGCCTGGATGAAGATGTCTGCTGGTCCAGATGTCCTCTTCTGCCCGGATAGGATGAAGACTTCGAACCCACTGGCGGAGCTCTTCTGCCCGGATAGGATTAAGACTTCGGACCCACTTCTGGACGGATCGGTGATACCCGGCTTGGTGAAGATAAGGTAGGAAGATCTTCAGGGGCTTAGTGTTAGGTTTTTTAAGGGGGGTTTGGGTGGGTTAGATTAGGGGTATGTGGGTGGTGGGTTGTAATGTTGGGGGGGTATTGTATGTTTTTTTACAGCTAAAAGAGCTGTTTACTTTGGGGCATGCCCAGCAAAAGGCCCTTTTATGGGCTGGTAAGGTAAAAGAGCTTTTAACTTTTTATATTAGAATAGGGTAGGGCATTTTTTTATTTTGGGGGGCTTTGTTATTTTTTTAGGGGGCTTAGAGTAGGTGTAATTAGTTTAAAATTCTTGTAATCTTTTTTTATTTTTTGTAATTTAGTGTTTTTTTTTGTAATTTAGTTTAGTTGATTTAATTGTAGATAATTGTAGGTAGTTTAGTTAATTAATTTATTGATAGTGTAGTGTTAGGTTTAATTGTAACTTAGGTTAGGATTTATTTTACAGGTCATTTTGTAATTATTTTAAATAGGTAGCTATTAAATAGTAAATAACTATTTAATAGCTATTGTACCTAGTTAAAATAAATACAAAGTTGCCTGTAAAATAAATATAAATTCTAAAATAGCTACAATATAATTATTTGTTATATTGTAGCTATATTAGGGTTTATTTTACAGGTAAGTATTTAGCTTTAAATAGGAATAATTTATTTAATAAGATTTAATTTATTTTGTTAGATAAAAATTATATTTAACTTAGGGGGGTGTTAGTGTTAGGGTTAGACTTAGCTTTAGGGGTTAATACATTTATTAGAGTAGCGGCGAGGTCCGGTCGGCAGATTAGGGGTTAATAAGTGTAGGTAAGGTAGCGGCGACATTGGGGGGGGGGCAGATTAAGGGTTAATAAATATTATGTAGTTGTCGGCGATGTTAGGGGCAGCAGAATAGGGGTACATAGGGATAATGTAGGTGGCGGCGGTGTGCGGTTGGCAGATTAGGGGTTCAAATTTTTTATTAGAGTGGCGGTGATGTGGGGGGACCTCGGTTTAGGGATACATAGGTAGTTTATGAGTGTTAGTGTACTTTAGAGCACAGTAGTTAAGAGCTTTATGAACCGGCATTAGCCCAGAAAGCTCTTAACTCCTGACTTTTTTCTGCGGCTGGAGTTTTGTCGTTAGAGTTCTAACGTTCACTTCAGCCAAGACTCTAAATACCAGCATTAGAAAGATCCCATTGAAAAGATAGGATATGCAATTGACGTAAGGGGATCTGCGGTATGGAAAAGTTGCGGCTGGAAAGTGAGCGTTAGACCCTTTTCTGACTGACTCTAAATACCAGCGGCCGGCCAAAAGCAGCGTTAGGACCCCTTAACGCTGGTTTTGACGGCTAATGCAGAACTCTAAATCTAGGTGTAAGTTTAAACTATATATTAAACTAACATTACTATTATACTAAAATTAAAATAACTACAAATTAAATAAACTAAATAACACATTAAAAAACCTAACACTACTAAAAAAATGAAATCTACAATTATAAAAAATTAAAAACTAAATTACAAAAAATAAAACACTAAATTACAAAAAATAAAACACTAAATTACAAAAAATAACAAACAAAATTATCCAAAATAAAAACAATTACACCCAGGGATAGGCACGAGCCAAGGCTGTGGCGGACATTTTCTAAAGTAAAGACCTTTATTGAAGGACACCAAGGTACATTTACAATTAAAATTATTATTTTATATTGCTGAATTTTTTTATACTGATGCAGATACCACTGATCCTATAACCATCCCTTGTCTAGCTATACACATGTGCCAGTGTCACTTCTGTGTGTTTGTATAGAGCTGGGTGTTATTAAACAGATGCAGAGGATACACATCCAGTATTTCACTCAGGCTTTATTTATTCCATAACTTATCACCCAATATTGCTAGCAGTCTCTTGACAAGCCACTAATTTTATTCTCACTAAATATTTTCCCTTTCCTATTATTTAATCAGAAAGAAAAGATATACTAAGGTTATGATTCACAACCTTACTATATCTTTTCTATCTATTGAAATACTACTTATAATAAACCTCAGGTGCTGGTTAAAGTGCTTTACCTTTGCATATAAAGCTCCAGGGACACAGTGGCAGCTTGCTTCTTGAATTTTCCCTCTCTCTCTGTCTCACTCAGAGTCATTTTCTGGTACTAAGCGGCATCATGTGGGAGTGGCCACAACCCTGCAAAACGTGGCGCCGCAGGTGTTAAGGAGGAGTCAGGACCAGTATACTCCTCCCTCCCCACAGCAAAATGGGTGGCGGACACTGCAAGAACCAGTCACGGACACCACCTTGCCTTTCCCTGATTACACCTAATCTAATAGCCCTATAAAAAAACACCCCTAAATTAAAATAAAAACCTAGACTACAATAAACTACAATATCCTTTAAAATGGCCTTTTGTAGGGCATTGCCCTAAAGAAATAAGCTTGTTTATCTGTAAAAAAAATACAATGTCCCCCAACAGTAAATCCCACCACCCAACCAACCCCCCAAAATAAAAAACCTAACTTTAACAAAAAACATTAAGCATTTAGCTCTTTTAAAGATAGCCCAAACCCTAATCTAAAAAAAACCCACCCAAAAATAGTTTAAAAAAAACCTAACACTAACCCCCGACGAGCTACAGTACTTACAGTTTTTGAAGTCCGGACATCCAGGCAGTGAAAAGTCTTCATCCAGGCGGCGAGGTCTTCATCCATCCAGGCGGCGTCTTCTATCTTCATTCAGGCGGCATCTTCTATCTTCATCCCGGTAGCACGGAATGGGTCCATCCTTCAAGACATCCGGCGCGGAGCGTCCTCTTCATACGATCACCGCCGTACACTAAATCTTCAATGCAAGGGAGCCTTTTCAAAATGGCGTCCCTTGCATTCATATTGGCTGATTTGATTTTTGAAATTCATATCAGCCAATAAGATGAGAGCTACTAAAATCCTATTGGCCGTTCAAATCAGCCAATAGGATGAGAGCTACTGAAATTCTATTGACTATTCAAATCAGCCAATAGAATTTCAGTAGCTCTCATCCTATTGGCTGATTTGAACAGCCAATAGGATTTCAGTAGCTCTAATTCTTAATTTCCAAAAAACAAATCAGCCAATAGGAATGCAAGGGATGCATTGACTAATCAGTGTACAGCGGCGATCGTATGAAGAGGACGCTCCGCGCCGGATGTCTTGAAGGATGGACCGGCTCCGCACTGCCGGGATGAAGATAGAAGACACCGCCTGAATGGATGAAGACCTCGCCGCCTGGATGAAGACTTCTCACCGCCTGGATGTCCGGACTTCAAAAACTGTAAGTAGATCATCGGGGTTAGTGTTAGGTATTTTTTAAACTTTTTTGGGTGTTTTTTTTTTTAGATTAGGGTTTGGGCTATCTTAAAAGAACTGAATGCCCTTTTAAGGGCATGCCCATACACATGCCCTTTTCAGGGCAATGGGTAGATTACGTTTTTGTTAGAGATAGGTTTTTTATTTTGGGGGTTGGTTGGGTGGTTGGTTTTACTGTTGTTTACTGTATTTTTTTTACAGGAAAAGAGCTGATTTCTTTAGGGCAATGCCCTACAAAAGGCTCTTTTAAGGGCTATTGGTAGTTTATTGTAGGCTAGGGTTTTTTTTTATTTTGGGGGACTTTTTTATAGGGCTATTAAATTAGGTATAATTGTTTTTATTTTGGATAATTTTGTTTGTTATTTTTTGTTAATGTAGATTTTTTTAGTAGTCTTAGTTTTTTTAATGTGTAATTTAGTTTATTTAATTTGTAGTTATTTTAATTTTAGTATAATAGTAATGTTAGTTTAATATATAGTTTAAACTTAGTTTTTTTAATTTCACAGGTATGTTTTTTTTTTATTTTAAGATAGGGATATTGTAATTTTAATTTAAAGTTTGGGGGTTGTTAGGTTTAGGGGTTAATAGGTAGTTTATGGGTGTTAGTGTACTTTGTAACACTTTAGTTATGAGTTTTGTGTAACAGTTTTGTTGCACAAAACTCATAACTACTGGTCTTAGATTGCGGAACGGATCGTGTCAGCATTGGCTGCAATGCAAGCATTTTAGACTCATCACACAACTTGTAATAAAAGCGCTATGGAAATCCCACGCAAAAACGTAATTTTTTTTAGTGCGGGGCTGACGATACGTTACAGGCTAAAATGCTTGCGGTACAGCTATACCAACAAGACTCGTAATGGTTGTGTTCTGGTTTTTACGCTGAAATGGCCATTTTTTTTAGCATTGAAACCGGAATGCAAAACTCGTAATCTAAGTGTTGGCAAATAATAAAATTGGAGCTACTCACCACCAGATTAACAGTTTAACAGTTCAACACAGTTTGACATTTTTTTTTTTTTTGTTTCTTTCTGCATCTTTCTGTGTTTATTTTATTCTATAACCAGAATAACACTTGCAACATACAAAGCAGCTGATTGGTGCTTGTCACGCTCTCATTTTAGTTTTTGAATTATGCCTTTACATACATTTGAGTAAGTAATGCTTCTAAATCAGCATCGCCTGCTTTAGCTTTTTCTACCTGTAGGGTTCAAAATACCTTTTTGGTGCTCTATGAACTTTTTTTAACAGAGCTCCCAACTATCCTATATCTTATGGGATGGTCCCATCTAGATAGCTGCAATTTGGCAACGTTAGAACTGGTCTAGCTAAACCTTATATAAATTAGTTTTGATCAAAACACAAATTGTCTAGGTTCTGAAAACTTTTCAAGCCCTACCTAATAACAGACTAATTATAAACAATGAACCTCACTAGTGCCATATTGTGATCGTCATCATTCCACAATATTACATAGACATCTTTTTAAATATTTAACACATGCTTTAGAGGAGAATTAATATTAAATTAACTGTCATAATTCTCGCTTCCTTTTAATACATTTGAGGCTTGAAAGTTTAACTTAAAATCTAGAAATAATGAAGAAATCATCTGTTCTGTAATTATTTGAAACTTAGATATGATGGCAGATAAGAACCATAGGCCCAAAATAGAGCTAAGCCAATGGTGCTCTAAGCTGAGGGTGCACTAAGCCTAGGATGTGCAAGTAGTGGAAATATTCATGCAGCTTTATGCTATACTATTAATAATAATGGTTTACTTTAGGGGGTAGATTTATTATTTAATAGATGAGCGGACATTATTCACTGTAGCGAATCATGTCCACTCAAACTCGCTAAATGCCAACAGCATACGTTGTTGGCATTTAACATTGCACAACCATTTCTAGTGAAATGCTTGAGCAAAGCCACCCCTGTTCACTAGCAACAAATTGGCCGCTATCAGGGGCTGTCAATCATCCCTATCGGATCAGATCAGGTTGATTTCAATCCGCCACCTAAAAGGTGGCGGACAAGTTAAGAAGCAGCGGTCATAAGAGCTTGAAATGATGGGGCTACAAAGCAACATTTGCTGCTTAATATATGGAGTCGAAGGTCTAAAAAAGCGCTACTGGTAAATTGTATTGCTCTTGAAATCACCACTTGTATTACGAATGCAATGAGTATTGAGCACACTAAAAAGATTTCAGCCACGATCTGATTAATCATCCATTTATCCTTTTTTTTAGTGCAAGATAACAAACTTGCGCTATTGATTGCACTCCATTTGTAATCGAAACCATTATCTCTGATCACTTTGAGTACCAGTAAATGTCCTTCTATTTTACAGAGTCATTTTCAGATAAATAATAATCCGTTCCTAATTGTGAAACAATAAAAGCATTTTTTTCTTTTGTAAAACTACAGTTCACTTATCTGTTTGTTTTTTTCTATACCAAGAGGGAATATTGCTTGTTTACAATTATTTTCTAAAGATTCATTAGTAAGACAATAAACATTGATTTGTTTGCATGGTAGTGAGATGTCCAGTAATGGGAGGAAATTTTAAATCAGCTATATTATTTGAGGAAATTTGTATCTCGTTCAGCTTTATAGATAACATACAGAGTATATTTCAACATGAAATTTGTTACACGTATTAATTGTTTTAGACAAGCGAGTCATAGAATCCACTAATTATCCTAAATGTACATTTGCTTGTTCATCAACTTTTAGTTCCGCAGATATTTAGGTGATACTGATTTATAAACTTGCTATTGTCTATGAAATCTGCTTAAGAATATCTCTGTCGTATATCTAAATATTTGTGCTGTGCAAACTACTTGAAATATTATCTAGTTTTTAATGGTTCCTACTTCATATGTACTAGGAATGTGATATTTGTTTTTGGCCACACTATAGGTATTTAAAATGTAAGATCTTTCCCTTGAAGTTAGCAGACATACTAACTGTCATGACTCAAGTGGATTCTGTGTGTTTGCTTCTCACAGGGATTTTGACAATTCTAATTCAGGTTTTTAGTAGCACACTACTTGATACTCTTCAGATGATGTATAAGGGAATGCCAGCTTTCACTCAGTGTTTTATTATTTCTCTTTTTAGCACCCACCACTGGCCTAGATTACAAGAGGAGCGCAAAAGAACTAGCTCTATTGTGTGTTAACATCACTCATGCACAAACAATAACCTTTCTATTTTTGCGCTCATAGTCGAAAATTAGTCTAGGGTGTGTTAACATCTGCATGTCAGATAGCATGGGTGCATTGAATCTCTCACATATTAGTATTAATATCTGATATTAGTTTACTTTAAAGGCAGTGGTGTCTTACAACAGAGGGTGTGCTAAGCAGAGGGTGCAAAATGTAGTGGGGTTCTTCATGTAGTTCTGTGCGATATTAGTAATAATAATGGTTTAGTTCAGGTTTAAAAAAGCACTACATTTTATAGGGGAATCCTGGAATGCAGTTGAGTACAGCACTTAGAGATAGGAAAGTTAAAATTAAACTTGCATGATTCAGATAGAGCATGTGATTTTAAGACACTTAAATTCACTTCTATTTTTAAATGTACTTCGTTCTCTTGGTATCTCTTGTTGAAATAGAATATGCACATATCCTACACTATTGGGCGCTAGTTGATAATTGGTGCCTGCACATATTTATCTCTTGTGATTGGCTAACTGGATGTGTTCATCTAGCTGCAAGCAGTGCAATGCTGTTTCTTCAGCAAAGGATAACAACATAATGAAACAAATTTGATGATAGAAGTAAATTGGAAAGTTTTATTTAAACTGTATGTTCTATTGAAATCATGAAAGAAAATGTTTGGGTTTCTTGTCCCGTTATCTCACCACTTGCAATATGAGCACTATGAGCGAGCTAATATTGCTTCCTGTGCTATCATTAAAGTAAAGGGAGTGGTAAAACAGTTTGAGCCCCTGTTAAAATGCTGAAACATTTTTAACAATGCACTTAGAATACCAGATTGTGGGCTATTTTTAGTGCGAGACCGACTGAAAGGTAACACATTCTGCATTATCAGTTGCTTTCCATTTGTTATCTAACTAATTATTAGTGATGTCGCGAACGGCGGACTCGAACTTCCGCTACTGTTCGCGAACCGGCGAACCGCCATTGACTTCAATAGGTAGGCGAACTTTAAAACCCACAAGGACTCTTTCTGGCCACAATAGTGATGGAAAAGTTGTTTCAAGGGGACTAACACCTGGACTGTGGCATGCCGGAGGGGGATCCATTGCAAAACTCCCACGGAAAATTACATAGTTGATGCAGAGTCTGGTTTTAACCCATAAAGGGCCTTAATCACCTAACATTCCTACAAATTTTTTTAATAGCGTGCTTTAAAACATCAGGTATGATGTTGTATCGATCAGGTAGTGTAAGGGTTACGCCCGCTTCACAGTGACAGACCAAACTCCCCGTGTAACGCACCGCAAACAACTGTAAACAGTCCATTTGCACAACCACGAGATGGATAGATTTGATAGATAGATACATAGATTACATAGATCAATAGATGCAATATACATATGATGGATCCAAATTACATAGATCAATAGATGCAATATACATTTGATAGATACGAATTACATAGATCAATCGATGCAATATACATTTGATAGATACAAATTACATAGATCAAAAGATGCAATATACATTTGATAGATACAAATTACATAGATCAATAGATGCAATTTATATTTGATAGATACGATTGATAGTTAGATAGATTCGATAGATAAATAGATAGATTTGATAGATATATCATTTCCCTGACAGAGTATAACAATAAGACATGTGGTCTGGGACCCGTGGTGTGTTAAGTAGTACTATTCTTAGCAGTTTACTACCTGTTACTCCCCCCTATAGGGGGAGGTCTATATGGCCTGCATTTTTGGAACAGGGAGATGGAAGAAGATGATTGCTCTGTCCTCCTACTTCAAATTTGGCCTAAACACAAGTGGCTGTCTCAAATCAGTCCGGCCACGAGATAGATAGATTTGATAGATAGATATACATAGATTGATAGTTAGATAGAATTGATAGAAGATAAAGAGATCGATTTGATAGATATATAATTACCCTGAATAGTATAATAATAAAACATGCGGTCTGGGACCCATGGTCACTAGGTTGTGTTAAGTAGTACTATTCTTAGCACTTTAATCCCTGTTACTCCCCCTATCGGGGGAGGTCTATATGGCCTGCATGATTACCCTGACAAAGTATAACAACAAAACATGTGGTCTGTGACCCATGGTAACTAGGTTGTGTTAAGTAGTACTATTCTTAGCACTTTAATCCCTGTAACTCCCCCTATCGGGGGAGGTCTATATGGCCTGCATGATTACCCTGACAAAGTATAACAACAAAACATGTGGCCTGGGACCCATGGTAACTAGGTTATGTTAAGTAGTACTATTCTTAGCACTTTAATAGCTGTTACTCCCCCTATCGGGGGAGGTCTATATGGCCTGCATGATTACCCTGACAAAGTATAACAACAAAACATTCGGTCTGGGACCCATGGTAACTAGGTTGTGTTAAGTAGTACTGTTCTTAACATTTTAATCCCTGTTACTCCCCATATCGGGGGAGGTCTATATGGCCTGCATGATTACCCTGAAAAAGTATAACAACAAGACATGCGGTCTGGGACCCATGCTAATTAGGTTGTGTTTAGTAGTACTATTCTTAGCACTTTAATCACTTTTACTCCCCCTATCGGGGGAGGTCTATATGGCCTGCATGATTACCCTGACAAAGTATAACAACAAAACATGTGGTCTGGGACCCATGGTAACTAGGTTGTGTTAAGTAGTACTATTCTTAGCACTTTAATCCCTGTAACTCCCCCTATCGGGGGAGGTCTATATGGCCTGCATGATTACCCTGACAAAGTATAACAACAAAACATGTGGTCTGGGACCCATGGTAACTAGGTTATGTTAAGTAGTACTATTCTTAGCACTTTAATAGCTGTTACTCCCCCTATCGGGGGAGGTCTATATGGCCTGCATGATTACCCTGACAAAGTATAACAACAAAACATTCGGTCTGGGACCCATGGTAACTAGGTTGTGTTAAGTAGTACTGTTCTTAACATTTTAATCCCTGTTACTCCCCATATCGGGGCAGGTCTATATGGCCTGCATGATTACCCTGAAAAAGTATAACAACAAGACATGCGGTCTGGGACCCATGCTAATTAGGTTGTGTTTAGTAGTACTATTCTTAGCACTTTAATCACTTTTACTCCCCCTATCGGGGGAGGTCTATATGGCCTGCATGATTACCCTGACAAAGTATAACAACAAAACATGTGTTCTGGGACCCATGGTAACTAGGTTGTGTTAAGTAGTACTATTCTTAGCACTTTAATACCTGTTACTCCCCCTATCGGGGGAGGTCTATATGGCCTGCATGATTACAATACTGTTATAACAAATATTATTGGTGGCACTAGTTGGCAAGTGGGCCTGGCACACATGCTGGGAGGAAGGCAACTGCAATTAGATTACACTAGCTGACTGATGTTTCACAGTCAAAAAAGTTTTTTTTTAAAATATTTACACTACTGTTATAACAAATATGATTGGTGGCACTAGTTGGCAAGTGGGCCTGGCACACACGCTGGCAGGCAGGCAGGCAACTGCAATTCAATTGCACTATCAGACTGATGATTCACAGTCAAAAAAGGTTTTATTTTAAATATTTACACTACTGTTATAACAAATATGATTGGTGGCACTAGTTGGCAAGTGGGCCTGGCACACACGCTGGTAGGCAGGCAACTGCAATTCAATTGCACTAGCAGACTGATGATTCACAGTCAAAAAAGGTTTTATTTTAAATATTTACAATACTGTTATAACAAATATGATTGGTGGCACTAGTTGGCAAGTGGGCCTGGCACACACGCTGGCAGGCAGGAAACTGCAATTCAATTGCACTAGCAGACTGATGATTCACACTCAAAAAAGTTTTTATTTTAAATATTTACAAAACTGTTATAACAAATATGATTGATGGCACTAGTTGGCAAGTGGGCCTGGCACACACGCTGGGAGGCAGGCAACTTCAATTAGATTACACTAGCAGACTGATGTTTCACAGTCAAATTTTTTTTTTTTAAAATATTTACACTACTGTTATAACAAATATGATTGGTGGCACTAGTTGGCAAGTGGGCTTGGCACACACGCTGGGAGGAAGGCTACTGCAATTAGATTACACTAGCAGACTGATGTTTCACAGTCAAAAAAGTTTTTTTTTTAAATATTTACAATACTGTTATAACAAATATGATTGGTGGCACTAGTTGGCAAGTGGGCCTGGCACACACGCTGGCAGGCAGGCAACTGCAATTCAATTGCACTAGCAGACTGATGATACACAGTCAAAAAGTTTTTATTTTAAATATTTACACTACTGCTATAACAAATATGATTGGTGGCACTAGTTGGCAAGTGGGCCTGGCACACACGCTGGCAGGTAGGCAACTGCAATTCAATTGCACTAGCAGACTGATGATTCACAGTCAAAAAAGTTTTTATTTTAAATATTTATTTTACACTACTGTTATAACAAATATGATTCGTGGCACTAGTTGGAAAGTGGGCCTGGCACTAGTTGGAAAGTGGGCCTGGCACACACACTGACAGACAGGCAACTGCAATTAAATAACACTAGTAGACTGATGTAAAAAAATTTTTTTTTAAAAGTTACACTAATGTTACAACAGATAGGAGTGGTGGCACTGAGGATGGAAGTAGGCACAGTATGTGCTGGCAGCCTGACACACAGGCTGGCACTAGTCACAGGCTGGCTTGGCAACTAAAATTAAATAACAATAGAAGACTGATGTAAAACAAAATTTAACTAAATTTAAACTAATGTTACACCAGATAGGAGTGGTGGCACTGAGAATGGAAGTAGGCACAGTATATGCTGGCAGCCTGACACACAGGCTGGCACTAGTGGCAACTAAAATTAAATAACACTAGAAGAGGACTGATGTAAAAGTTTTTTTTAAAAAAAATTATACCAATGTTACACCAGATATAAGTGGTGGAAAACAGAGCTATAAATCACAGTATATGATGTGGGCCTGACACACAGGCCTGATGGAAAATGAAATTAGATTACACTAGAAAAATGATGTAAAAGTTTTTTTTTTTTAAATTTACACTAATGTTAACCAGATATCAGTGGTGGCACAGAAGAATTAATCACAGTATATGATGTGAGCCTGACACACAGGCCTGATAGAAAATGAAATTAGATTACACTAGCAAAATGATGTAAAAGTTTTTTTGTTTTAATTTACACTAATTTTAAGCAGATATCAGTGGTGGCACAGAGCAATTAACCACAGTATATGCTGTGAGCCTGACACACAGGCCTGATAGAAAATGAAATTAGATTACACTAGCAAAATGATTTAAAAGTTTTGTTTTTTTTTAAATTTTACACTAATGTTACACCAGATATCAATGGTGGCACAGAGCAATTAATCACAGTATATGATGTGGGCCTGACACACAGGCCTGATAGAAAATGAAATTAGATTACACTAGCAAAATGATGTAAAAGTTTTTTTAAAAAATTTACACTAATGATTGTTAAGCAGATATTAGTGGTGGCACAGAGCAATTAACCACAGTGTATGCTGTGAGCCTGACACACAGGCCTGATAGAATATGAAATTAGATTACACTAGCAAAATGATGTAAAAGTTTTTTTTTTTAAATTTTACACTAATGTTACACCAGATATCAGTGGTGGCACAGAGCAATTAATCACAGTATATGATGTGGGCCTGACACACAGGCCTGATAGAAAATGAAATTAGATTACACTAGCAAAATGATGTAAAAGTTTTTTTTTTTTATATTTACACTAATGTTAAGCAGATATCAGTGGTGGCACTAATCACAATATATGCTGTGAGCCTCACACACAGGCTGACAGCCAGGCAAATGCAAATAAAATTACAAATTAAAAAAAAAAAAAACCCACTGAAGTTCTAGCCCTAAAAAGGGCTTTTTGGGCTGAAGTTCTAGCCCTAGAAAGGGCTTTTTGGGGTGCTGTCCTTACAGCAGAGATTAGATGAGTCATTCAGGACTGTAGTGGACACTAAATACACTAGCCTAGCTATCTATTTCCCTATAAAATCACCAGCAGCAGCACTAACCCTCCTCTCACTAAGAATGCAAGATCGTAATTAATCTAAAATGGCTGCTGCCCAGGAGCTGGGAGGGTCTGTGAGGGAGTGTCTGCTGCTGATTGTCTCAAATGTGTCTGCAGGCTGTGAGATACAGGGTCAAAGTTTCCTCAATGATGACGAATAGGGGGTGGATCGAACATCGAATATGTTCGCCCGCCGCAGCGAAAGCGAACAAGCTAAGATCGCAGGGAACTGTTCTCCGGCGAACAGTTTGCGACATCACTACTAATTATTAGCAACTAGTCCTAAAGCCCATGTACATGGGCCATTTTTTGCAGTATAGCGGTTCCACCCCTTGCTCTCTCTCTATCCCCCTCTCTTTTGCTCTCTCTGCCCCCTCTCTTTTGCTCTCTCTTCCCCCCTCTCGTCTGCTCTCTCTCCCCCCTCTCTCTCTTTTGCTCTCTCTCCCCTATCTTTTGCTCTCTCCCTCTCTCTTTTGCTGTCTCTCTCTCTCTTTATCCCCCTCTTTTGCTCTCTACCGCCTCTCTTTTGCTGTCTCTCTCCCTGTCTCTTTTGCTCTCTCTCCCCTCTCTTTTGCTCTCTATCCCCCCTCTTTTGCCATCTCTATACCCCCTTTCTTTTGCACTCCCCCCTCTTTTGCTGTCTCTCTATCCTCCCTCGTTTGCTCTCTCTATCCCTCCTCTTTTGCTCTCTCTCTCTTGCTCCCCTCTCTCTTTTGCTCACGTTCTCCCCCTCTCTTTTGCTCTCTCTATCCCGACTCTTTTCCTTTCTCTATCCCCCTCTTTTGCTCTCTATATCCCCGTCTTTTGCTCTCTCTCCCCTTTCTTTTGCTCTTTTTCTACCCTCTCTTTTGCTGTCTCACTCCCTCTCTCTTTTGCACTTTCTCTCCCCCTCTCTTTTGCTCTCTATCTCTCTTCCTCTCTTTTGCTCTCTCTTTCCCCATCTCTTTTGCTCTCTCTCTCCCCTCTCTTTTGCTCTCTCTCCCCCCTCTCTTTCCCCCCTCTCTTTTGCGCTCTCCCCCCTTTCTTTTGCTCTCTCTCCCCTCCTCTCTTTTCTCCCTCTCTTTTGTGCTCTCTCTCTCCACTCTTTTGCTCTCTCTCCCCTCTCTTTTGCTCTCTCCCCTTTCTCCCCCCTCTCTTTTGCTGTCTCCCTCTCTTTTGCTCTCTCCCCTATTTTGCTCTCCCTCCCCCCTCTCTTTTGCTGTCTCTCTCCCTCTCTCTCTATCCCCCCTCTTTTGCTGTCTCTCTCCCTCTCTTTTGCTGTCTCTCTATCCCCCCTCTTTTGCTCTCTCTCCCCCCTCTCTTTTGCACTCTCTCTCTCCCCCCTCTTTTGCTCTCTCTATTTCCCCTATTTTGCTCTTTCTCTCCCCCTCTCTTTTGCTCTCTCTTTCTCTCTCCCCCTCTCTTTTGCTCTCTCTATCCCCCTCTTTTGCTCTCTCTATCCCCCCTCTTTTGCTCTCTATATCCCCCTATTTTACTCTCTCACCCCTTTTGTTTTGCTCTCTTTCTCTCCTCTCTTTTGCTGTCTCTCTCCCACTCTCTTTTGCTCTCTCTCTCCCTCTCTTTTGCTCTTTCTCTCCCCTTCTCTTTTGCTCTCTCTCTCCCCCCTCTTATGCACTCTCTCTCCCCCTCTCTTTTGCTCTCTCTCCCCCCTCTCTTTTGCTCTCTCTATCCCCCCTCTTTTGCTCTCTCTCTCTCCCATTTCTTTTGCTCTCTTTCTCCCCTCTCTTTTGCTGTCTCTCTCCCCCTCTCTTTTGCTATTTCTCGCCCCCTCTCTTTTGCTCTCTCTTTCCACCTCTCTTTTGCTCTCTCTCCCCTCTCTTTTGCTCTCTCTCCCCCTCTCTTCCCCCCTCTCTTTTGCGCTCTCTCTCCCCTCTCTTTTGCACTCTCCCCCCTCTCTTTTGCTCTCTCTCTCCCCCTCTCTTTTGCTCTCTCTTTCCACCTATCTTTCGTTCTCTCTCTCCCCTCTCTTTTGCCCTCTCTCCCCCTCTCTTTCCCCCCCTCACTTTTGCGTTCTCTCTCCCCTCTCTTTTGCACTCTCCCCCTCTCTTTTGCTCTCTCTCTTCCCCTCTCTTTTGCTCTCTCTCTCCCATCATCTCTTTCCCACCCTCTCCTTCCCCCTCTCTTGTGTGCTTTCTCTCTCTACCCTCTTTTGCTCTCTCTCCCCTCTATTTTACTCTCTCTCTCCCCTCTCTTTTGCTCTCTTTCCCCCCTCTCTTTTGCTCTCTCTCTCCCCTCTCTTTTGCTCTCTCTCTTCCCCTCTCTTTTGCTCTCTCTCTTCCCCTCTCTTTTGCTCTCTCTCCCCTCCTCTCTTTCCCCCCTCTCTTTTGCGCTCTCCCACCTCTCTGTTGCTCTCTCTCCCCTCTCTTTTGCTCTCTCTCTCCGCTTTCTCCCCCCTCTCTTTTGCTGTCTTCCTCTATTTTGCTATTTCTATCTCCCTTATATTGCTCTCCCTCCCCCCTCTCTTTTGCTGTCTCTCTCCCTCTCTCTATATCCCTCCTCTTTTGCTGTCTCTCTCCCTCTCTTTTGCTGTCTCACTTTTTCACCTTCTGTTGCTCTCTCTATCCCCCCTAGTTTGCTCTCTCTCTCCCCTCTCTTTTACTCTCTCCCCCCTCTCTTTTGCTCTCCCTCCCCCCTCTCTTTTGCTGTCTCTCTCCCTCTCTCTATATCCCTCCTCTTTTGCTGTCTCTCTCCCCCTCTCTTTTGCTCTCTCTCTTCCCCTCTCTTTTGCTCTTTCTCTCCCTCTCTCTTTTGCTCTCTCTCTGCCCTCTCTTATGCTCTCTCTCTCCCCATTTCTATTGCTCTACCTCTCCCCCCTCTCTTTTGCTCTCTCTATCCCCCATATTTTGCTCTCTCTGTCCCCCCTCTTTTGCTATCTCTCTCTCCCCTTTCTTTTTCTCTCTTTCTCCCCTCTCTTTTGCTCTCTCTCTTCACTCTCTTTTGCTCTCTCTCCCCCTCTCTTTCCCCCCTCTCTTTTGTGCTCTCCCCCTCTCTTTTGCTCTCTCTCTCCCTTCCTCTCTTCTCCCACTCTCTTTCCCTCCCCCCTCTCTTTTGCTCTCTCTCCCCTCTCGTTTGCTATCTTTCTCCCCTTTCTCCCCCCTCTCTTTTGCTGTCTCCCTCTCTTTTGCTCTCTCTATCTCCCCTATTTTGCTCTCCCTCCCCCTCTCTTTTGCTGTCTCTCTCCCTCTCTCTCTATCCCCCCCTCTTTTGCTTTCTCTCTATCCCTCCTCTTTTAAGCTTTCTCTCTCCCGGCCGACGTCTGGCAACGCCCGACCATGTCCAAGTCACACCTGGCCCTGCCCACATCACATCTGGTCCCATCCACGTCACACCCTGCCCGCCCCACCAGCGTCATGCCCGGCCCTGCACGGTTGGCCCAGGCCCAGATGCCAGAACAAACGGTCAGTGTGTTGAAGGCCAGGTGTGTTTGTACTCGCGCTGTCTCTACTGTGCATGATAGCTTCGGACAAACACAATTGGCCTTTTATATTATAGGATGTTCTGTTCTGATTCCAGTTACATTTCTGACCTGAATTAATCTAATTCAGTTGTAACTACTGTAAGAAACTCTGAATTTAAAAAAGGAATTACAGCATATAGAATAGATTTTTTTCTCATTATCCTCAAAAAAATGTTAAAATATAATGTTCTTATGTTTGTCCATTTGACCAATGGACAAACATAAAAACATTATATTTAAAAAATGTGCCATTCC
Source organism: Bombina bombina (assembly GCF_027579735.1). Classification (NCBI taxonomy): domain Eukaryota; kingdom Metazoa; phylum Chordata; class Amphibia; order Anura; family Bombinatoridae; genus Bombina; species Bombina bombina. The sequence goes on from NC_069499.1 coordinate 900,588,539, forward strand.
ACATATCTACAGGGTGAACAGTAACCTCTCAGAATTTTCACATAGTAACTATTACATTCACTATTAACAAAATTATAGATTAAATCCATCTGTTCAATCTAAATTTCCTGTTTCTACTGTGATTTATGCGGCTTCAGAAACGTTAAGCTTTTTACATATCCATTTAAATTTGCAGAAGACAACTAAATTTCACTTAGACCCATTACACATGATTTACTAACCAGTCCAATTCCCCTGCTATGAGCTACAAATTTGGAGAACATGTTCAATTGTTAGAACACTACAGGAATTTCATGAAAATGTTATTTGGCCATTGTTATCATTCTCAAGGTTTATCTTTCTAAAATACTTTCCTCCTTTTATTGATCCAGCTATATTTTCATGTTTTATTTTATTTTTTATTTATTTTTTTTGCAAATTTTCCATCTAATTCCCCAATTGCTCCTCTTATAGTAGATGACATGGAAAAATATGAAATAGCTTTTAGTTGAGATGCCTTTGAATTTGAAAATGGATTATTACATAACTATCACCCATCAAAAAAATCTCATCAAACATATGGAATGTGTTTGCATTTGGAGAAGAAGGACATTGACATGAAGATAGAATATAACTGCTTGTTACATGTAATAAACCAACTTCTAGATACTGTTATTGATACATAGAAGTACTTTTGAAGTTTAGTTTTTCATTGAATCAGTATCACTTACAGTATATAGGGTCAATTTATCAAGCTCCGTATGAAGGCTCGCTGGAAACAGAAGTTATGAAGCAGCGGTCTAAAGACCGCTGCTCCATAACCTGTCCGTCTGCTCTGAGGCTGCGGACATAAATCAACCTGATCGAATACGATCGGGTTGATTGACACCCACTGCTAGCTGCCGATTGGCCGCAAACCTGCAGGGGACGGTATTGCACCAGCAGTTCACAAGAACTTTTGGTGCAATGATAAATGCTGACAGCATATGCTGTCAACATTTATCGATGTGCAGCAGACATGATACGCTACATAAATTGACCCCTATGTCTGTTCTCAGAATTGTCCAATGTATAAATAAAGGTTTTTTTTTGTTTTTTTTTTTTTAAATTGAATCTTCCTTTATATTTTTAAAATAAACAATGTACTATTGCCCCCAGATTTCATTTTTGTTGTTTTTACATATAGGTAACTGGATCAGAACATTTAGTAAGGCATTGACCCCTCCACTAGGAACTTACCTAAAATAAAACACACAACACAGTTATGGGGTACAAAGGCCGCAGCTTTTTATTTATAACATATAATTCACACATTTAACTCCTCACAAACCAAGCTTGCCCATAGCAGGAACCTAACTCCATCACTACATATTCCCATCCCATTCACTCCTGCCTTCAGGAGGTACCATAACTGCTATCCCCTTTGGCAATTTCACTGCCACAGGCAAAGGCATCACCGCCGTGCCCTGCCCACCAACCCCAAGGCCTTTGAAACCCCTTCTCTTATGTTGAAATTAAACAAGTGCAAACCAATTTCATTTAAATGTACCCTGTCTTGAAGGAAAAAACATCTACCCGATTCCCCTTCAAATTCTACATGCCGTAATGACAACCTACCCCTTTTCTTAGCAAACGCACTCATCATCCTGTTAACTTTCCTTCAAGACGCCTCCAGCCTTTTTATGTCCCAAGCTGACCTCCATGCCAAACGTGGCTCAATTTCCGACCATAGAATGACATCCCTGGGAACAATTCACCTAACCTTCCAATGTCCCTTTTCATTGCCTCCACTAACTCCTTTTGGGGCATAAAGCCCAAATCATTTCCCCCAACATGAATAAACAATATATCAGGCGGGCCGAACAGCCTGGCATACTCTATCACCTTAAACAATAACTGGTCCCACCTCATGCCTCTGAAACCGAGCCAGCGGATGTGAACCTCCTCCTGTGACCACCCCATCTGGGCCCCCGCTCTTTAACTGCTGCTGCCTCCCGCGCCCAGTAAATGTAAGAGTTTCCCATCAGCCAACAATTAACCGGTCCTGTGTGAACAAAAGAAACAAAAACACCCACTATTATATTAGAGCTGGCCTTACGTAAGACAAATAACTGTTAGAAACCCATCTGCCAACCCTGTTAATCCCCGCCACCCCCAAACCTAACGCTTGCTCCTCTGTGGCTGCCCCTATTCTAAAGGAATGTGTACCAAACTCCGCCGGCTGCAAACCCGCTAGCCCCACACATTTCTTGAATATTGCCTGAAATTGGAAACGGGATAGGGAGGTCCTGTCCTCATGAATAAACAGCGGCCCCCCCACCTGCGGTCTTACCTCGATATACTCTTTAAAGCTACGCCACGGGCAGCACACTCCCCCCATTGCCCTCAACAATATCTGACAACCCTTTCCCACCTGATCCGTCTTGGATCTCCTCAACCATATCGTCAACACTTCCTCCATCCCCATTACATCCGCCATTTGCAACCCCCCTTTGTCTTTCCTATTTGCCCCCACCAACTCAGAAACCTGAAAGGCCCCGAAGAAAGCCATTACAAAAGCTAACCTAAACAGCTTATACTCAAAATCAGCCAAGCAAACACCTCTCAACTTTTCAACTATGCGCAACAGAACTGCATACATTACTGGCCTCCTGCCTTCCGGCACTCCTTTTCCCTTACACAAACTCCTCGCAGCCAGCCTCACCATGAACTTCTTTGACACATCCTCCCACCTCATTAGCTGGAACAGAAAAGCCATTGCCGCCAGTCGCCTCCTAACCATAGAGTGAGAGATCTTCGCCCTCTGCCACTCCATCATCCAATCTAGCAGTGCCTTACCTCTGCCCTCAGAGGTCATCACCGCTGCACCCCTTAGCAAAAATTCGAACCACAAAGCCCATACCTGCATGTATGACTTCCATGTCCTGGGCGTTACAGCCCCCCTCACCAAATTCAGCCGGTTATGAATGCTCTCATCCACAGAGACTCTGGACAACGATCCCCTTCCACCTTGGCTCCCGGCAGCAACTCCCGAAGTCGGTCCCACTGTAAACGGGAAAGAGCGTCAGCAATACTGTTTTTCTCACCGGGCACATGCACCGCTTGAAATGATACATTGCATCGTAAACATTGAAAAACAAATAACCGTAACAAGTGAATCACCAGCCTAGATGAGGCCATCAGGTGATTAACTGCCGATACCACTCCCATGTTATCAGTATGAAATGTAACCTTCTTATCTGCTAGGAGATGAGGCCAAACCTCCAGAGCTACAACCAGTGGGAACAGTTCCAGAAATACCAGATTTTTTGTCAACCCTTCCCTATGCCACGTTTCCGGCCACTGCCCCACACACCACTTACCCTTCAAGTATGCTCCAAAACCCACTGCCCCTGCCGCGTCTGTATACAAGTGCAAGCCTGGCCCCGCTACCTCCTGCATTAAGGCCTTCCCATTAAAATCAGCCAAAAACATCTTCCACACTTCCAAGTCATCCCTCAGCTCCTTTACCAAGTGTATCCTGTGTGACGGCTCCCTTACCCCCTCTGTTGCTAATGATAATTTCCTGGAAAAAACTCTTCCCACCGGGATAATTCTGCTCGCGAAGTTTAATTTTCCAATCAGCGATTGTAATTCACTCAATTTAATCTTCGGCTTCCCCAATGCTCCTTCGATCGCCTCCAACAGGTCCGCCACCTTATCCTCTAGTAGTCGGCACTCCATTCGAACTGTATCAATTTGGATGCCCAGGAAGCTCAGACAGTTTGCCGGCCTTTCTGTCTTGTCAGCTGCCACCGGAATCCTGAACTGGTCCGCCACCTACATGAAAGCCCTCATCAAGATCTCACAGTTCTCCGACCCCTCCAGGCCAACAAACAGGAAATCATCCAAGTAGTGGACCATCAAATCTAACCCCGCCATTTGCCTGACCACCCACTCCACAAAACAACTAAACTTCTCAAAATGGATGGAAAAGCCCATTGGCAAACAAAGGTCTACGAAGTAAGACCCGTCAAAGAAGCACCCCAGTAGGTGGTGACACCTCAGGTGCACCGGTAGCAGACTGAATGCAGATTCCACATCCACCTTTGCCATTTTTGCCCCTGCCCCAGCTGCTTGCACTAACTCCACTGCCCTATCAAAGGACACATACCGCACCGCCGCTGCCTCAGGGTCAATCCCATCGTTCACCGATGCCCCCTTTGGATAAGATAGGTGATGGATCAGCCTAAATTGTCCTGCTACCTTTTTAGGTACCACACCTAAAGGCGAAATCCTCAAATCCCCCAAAGGCATCTCTGTGAAAGGGCCCGCCATCCTGCCCAATGCAACCTCTTTTCCCAGCTTGCTCCTAACCACCTCCGGAAATTCCCTAGCAGATTTCAAATTCCCCCGGGCCCGAAACCCCCCCTTCACAAATCCAAAAACCTGAGCTAAAACCCATCAGCAACAACTCTGCGTCCTCCCTCCTTCTCTTTCCCCTAGCGTACCGTTTTAGCCACAGTACCATCTTTTCGACCTTCACTGGCGTCCTGGCCCTGTGAACCCAACTCCCCTGATCTGACCGGGAACTTCCCTCTCTTAAAGCATTTCGCATAGGCATGGGAGCCTCCGCACCCCAAATACTCGTGCTTGAACTTACATTCTCCCCCAAATCTGCATTGTCCATCATTGAACTGGAAGCACAGGCCTTTTCTGATTGTTGCTGCTGCTCCAGCCCTGTTTGTTGCTGCCCCTGTTCCTCCGAACCCCTGAAAGGACTTCCCCCGGAGTGGCGTCATCATCTCCAGCCATATCCCCATGTCGCGGTTGTCCCACCGCATTTCCAGCCTCACTGCGATCCTCTGACGGAACTGTTCATCATACCGCCACCACGCCATACCCCCGCATGTCCTATAGGCCGCTGAAATTTTGTCGAAGTAACAGAACAAAGCCAACCCTTGCTCCGGGAACTTCTCCGCCATCACACTTGCCAGTATACAAAAAGCCCTCGACCAGTTCCCGAATGTCTTCGGCAGCTTTCGATATCTCTTCTTCCGTTCCTCCTCCTCTTTCTTACCTTGTTCCCCTTTTGTATCCTCTTTTATCTCCACGAACTGCTCCAAAGGGAGCAGCGAAAAGATCTCCAGAAATTCCCGTTTCCAGATCTTCTCGTTATGTCCTAGGACAGGTGTATGCCCAGAGGGCCAATCGTACATAGGCATGGCCTACTCAAGGCCACCTCTGCCACCTTGATGGCTCCGCCTGCTGCCACCTGTGGTTATCTATTAGTTTGTATGGAATACAAAAGGTGTAACCTTTGTTTTGGGTAACAAAGTTAAAAATTTGCATTTCCTGTGTTTGGAGCAGATCCTGGAACCAAAACTACAGTTGAAATTAGCATTTATAAGTGCTATAGAATCTTCCTGTACTTAAAATATTTTTATAATTTGGTGTTTCATTGCCCTATAGAGATGATAATTCCTTGCATTTGGGGCAGTTAAAATAGTCTGGCAAACTATGCTGTGAGAGACACACTATTCTAAGTCTGTTCCCCAGATTTAAAATAAAGAATAATGAGCAGTGGTTAGAAAAACTAAATTTAACTATATTACCACCTCTGCTGGAATGCTGACCTGCTTATAAACAGATCTAATTACTACCCCTTCTACATGGCTTAACTGCGATATCCTTTGTTGTGTAAAATTAGCATCTCAATGGTATCTTGTACATCCTGTGTTAACATTTAAAAAAAAACAAAAAAAAAAACTACTATGCTGTGAGAGACACACTATTTTAGTATATATATATATATATACATATATATATATATATATATATATATATATATATATATGTATATATATATATATATATATATAGATATAGATATATATTTTTTTATTATTTTAGTTCTAACGGCTATCTGTTAAAAATGTCTGGAAAAAAACTATATTTCACAGGAAATCTGTGATTACTTTAACAATTACATTCAGAAATATAATGGTCCATTCCTCATCCCAGAAGCTAAAAACAACAAGTGTGAAAGTGTTTTAGATATACTAACACAGGTATTAACTCTTAAAAAGATGAATAATAATAAAAGAAAATGTATGATAGTGCAGGCAGTGATTTCAACAATAAAAGGATTAACGGACATTATTGGAGACCTGACAGAGCAAAATAAAGACCTTAAATTAAAGTTAGATAACACACAGACTGACAGAGATTGTATTAAGCTTTCTGCTTTAACTAACACCATACAGATCAGTAAATTACAACTAACACCATACAGATCAGTAAATTAAAATTAACAGAACACATCAGTAACGAATACTCAAACAAAATTACTGAGTTACAGATGAAAATTGAACAAAAAGAAAAAATAATTAGTGATATTTCTGGGAACAATGCAGATAGTAATAACTTACTGCCACAAATGAAAGAGCCAAAACAAGTAGTAAAACAAGATAAAATGCAAATGGGCCCCACTAAAAACCCAAGTTCTGTTCCAATTGCCTCTGTCATAATTTCTGAGAATTTTAACAACCTGAAAGTTCCTACAGGTTTTTCAAATCAGACTAGGCCAATGACTGTAGCAAATAAAGACATTTTTAAGAAATGGTGGGGCACAATCCCCACAAACAGCTTTAATAACTTTTCACATTGGTTTCACAAGGGAACTGAAAAAGCCATAAAATTAGGTATGAGCATGCCGGAATGGACAGAATTGCTTCAAGATGCCATGGGCCCCTATGCCAACAGGTTATTAGGATTTAATTCAAGTATATGTGATCAGGCTGGCAGGATAGCTAAAACCTTTTTCAATTTTACTAGTCTAGAAAAAGAGATTAGTGAAATTACCATGAGACCACTAGATGGGCCATTTGAAGTAGCAAAAGAGTTTTATTCTGGTGTGTGCTGCACCAGCCACAGACCCAAATGGTCTGGGGGTCACCAGCTCACATACAGAGGGTACTTGAAGCTCTCCCCAGAAAATGTCAGGAGTTTGTAAAGCTGTATGATCCAAACTCCACAGACCTACATATGTTGCTCACTAGAGCTAAGAAGTGGTGGAATTATCACCCATACACCATTAAGGCAAATTCTGCAGTGAAGCAGTCAATGGAGAATAATCTGATTATTCACAGGCAGGAATCAGAGAGGGGTAATAGAAGGAATGTTTGTGGATATCAGAATAGTAGAGCATCAAATACAGGAAACTGGAGAGACAGGAATTTAAATGGCGACATTAACAGAGGAGAAAATTGGAGGCTGAGGTCAAATGAGATAAACAATAAGGCCAACTTAACTTATTGGGAACTCAAACAAAAAAACAGGAGAATGAGAGATCAAATTGGGTTTCTAAAGAAGCAACTGACAGAGCTGGAGGGCTCAAATTAAATCATTAATTTTTTTGATAAGCATATTTGTTTGCAGTACATTTGTATCGTGTAATGTGTACTTTAGTTTTAAGTTCAATTAATAATTTTAAGTGCTTTTCATTATTAAGTTTTAAATGCCAATATTAAGAATGTATAGTTAATTGATGCATTCTCTTTCTAAAATAACAAAACAATAACAGATACCTCCATTGTGATTAGTTTTGGGAGGCCACTTGCAATACCATTTCTATGTAAACTGTCTGAAGTCTTATCTTGCAGGAAGAAAACCAATGAAGATAGAAGGCTTCTCACCTTTCCTTCCAGTTTTTCCCCAATAACACATATTATAGATTGTTGTTTTTCAGGTGTCTTCAGGACTGATCTTACCATGAAGCTATGATGGTGGCGTTGGACAAATTAAATAAGTATAATGTATCACAATGGAGATGTAAAATGGTGCATTAGGCCAAAAATAATTATATATATATATATATATATATATATATATATATATATATATACAGGGAGTGCAGAATTATTAGGCAAATAAGTATTTTGACCACATCATCCTCTTTATGCATGTTGTCTTACTCCAAGCTGTATAGGCTCGAAAGCCTACTACCAATTAAGCATATTAGGTGATGTGCATCTCTGTAATGAGAAGGGGTGTGGTCTAATGACATCAACACCCTATATCAGATGTGCATAATTATTAGGCAACTTCCTTTCCTTTGGCAAAATGGGTCAAAAGAAGGACTTGACAGGCTCAGAAAAGTAAAAAAAAGTGAGATATCTTGCAGAGGGATGCAGCACTCTTAAAATTGCAAAACTTCTGAAGCGTGATCATCGAACAATCAAGCGTTTCATTCAAAATAGTCAACAGGGTCGCAAGAAGCGTGTGGAAAAACCAAGGCGCAAAATAACTGCCCATGAACCGAGAAAAGTCAAGCGTGCAGCTGCCAAGATGCCACTTGCCACCAGTTTGGCTATATTTCAGAGCTGCAACATCACTGGAGTGCCCAAAAGCACAAGGTGTGCAATACTCAGAGACATGGCCAAGGTAAGAAAGGCTGAAAGACGACCACCACTGAACAAGACACACAAGCTGAAACATCAAGACTGGGCCAAGAAATATCTCAAGACTGATTTTTCTAAGGTTTTATGGACTGATGAAATGAGAGTGAGTCTTGATGGGCCAGATGGATGGGCCCGTGGCTGGATTGGTAAAGGGCAGAGAGCTCCAGTCCGACTCAGACGCCAGCAAGGTGGAGGTGGAGTACTGGTTTGGGCTGGTATCATCAAAGATGAGCTTGTGGGGCCTTTTCGGGTTGAGGATGGAGTCAAGCTCAACTCCCAGTCCTACTGCCAGTTTCTGGAAGACACCTTCTTCAAGCAGTGGTACAGGAAGAAGTCTGCATCCTTCAAGAAAAACATGATTTTCATGCAGGACAATGCTCCATCACACGCGTCCAAGTACTCCACAGCGTGGCTGGCAAGAAAGGGTATAAAAGTAGAAAATCTAATGACATGGCCTCCTTGTTCACCTGATCTGAACCCCATTGAGAACCTGTGGTCCATCATCAAATGTGAGATTTACAAGGAGGGAAAACAGTACACCTCTCTGAACAGTGTCTGGGAGGCTGTGGTTGCTGCTGCACGCAATGTTGATGGTGAACAGATCAAAACACTGATAGAATCCATGGATGGCAGGCTTTTGAGTGTCCTTGCAAAGAAAGGTGGCTATATTGGTCACTGATTTGTTTTTGTTTTGTTTTTGAATGTCAGAAATGTATATTTGTGAATGTTGAGATGTTATATTGGTTTCACTGGTAAAAATAAATAATTGAAATGGGTATATATTTGTTTTTTGTTAAGTTGCCTAATAATTATGCATAGTAATAGTCACCTGCACACACAGATATCCCCCTAAAATAGCTATAACTAAAAACAAACTAAAAACTACTTCCAAAACTATTCAGCTTTGATATTAATGAGTTTTTTGGGTTCATTGAGAACATGGTTGTTGTTCAATAATAAAATGAATCCTCAAAAATACAACTTGCCTAATAATTCTGCACTCCCTGTATATATATATATATATATATATATATATATATATATATATATATATATATATATATATATATATATAGCATAAAGGGGTAAATAATCATATAAATCAAGCAACATAAGTTAAGTAAGGGTGCGAGTGGGATGATGCAATAACAGAGGCACTTTCCAACTTGAAGTTAATAACTGTGAATGTGGTTTCTACTGCAGATGGAGTGTTGTAGTGTGAAGTAAATATATGCCTGGTTTTAATCTTTTTTCAGTCCTTTGATGGTCTTGGAAAAAACAAAGTGGTTCAAAGAGAGAGATTTGGTAAAGCAAAAGCAAGGACCAGATGCCAAAAGATGACAACAAAGAACTTCAGTGAACCATTATAACTTTTGTTTTACAGGCACAATTCACACTTTCTTAATAAAGATTTTACTACACGCATACCCATCTAGTGTACCCACACTCACACACTCATACATGAACTTTTCCCAATATTTAAGACCATTGTATAAATGTTGCTAATGGGGTTTAGCATAGGATTTTGTGTTTCTATGTATAATTTTAAATTAATTTTTCTAATGAATTGTATAAAGTTAGATTAGGAATTGACAGTCCTAGGAAAGTACAGACGAGCTCATATCGCCGAGGGAATGATTCCGAAGGGATGGTGGGAGAATTTCTCCTGTAAGGTTTTCGCTCCCACTGTGTTCTTCTGTACTAGTGGGTATAACTAGAAAATGGGGCAACATAGGAGAAGAAAAAGTGAGGGAATGTGGTGACATTTTTATCACAGGGATATTGGAATATAGCTCACAGATTTTATAACTGGCAATTCACATAGCTGGTTTATTCAAGTAGTTCTTTTGTCTAGTGTCTGTCTAGAAAGACACACCCAATGGTCTTTTTGAGTGACATTTGATAAGCCACTCCCTTTTGAATTGGGGTATAAAATACTGTAACACCAGAGCCTCTGTCTCTCTTTTTATCCTGGGCATGCTGTAAAGATGGCTGAAACTCTCAAGAAATATGGCTAAGTACATTCCTATGATTATTTTAGCAGTATTGAACAAATTGGGGTTAGTGTGTAGTAAAGTTGCCCTGTATCTTAAAATGTGAACTGTATCTGTAAAATAGATTTATATATACCTGTAAATATTTAACTTATTATTAACATATATTGATTCCTAAATAAACTGTTTGACAAATAATGGAGGGCCTCTCAGAGTTTATTTCACAATTTATCTGTGTTGGTTTTTAGTGGTACCACCATAGAGATTTAGTATATTATATTTAGTAGAAAGTAAAGATATTTTAAATTAATAGATAACCACACCGCCCCCCTGATCCCCCTGCTGCACCCTGCCCCCCTTGCATACCCCACACCCCTGCCACTCCTGTACCACACTGCTTCTCCACCTGCACCACCAAATCCTTCAAACCCTTCAGTAAACCCGAAACCCTTTCATTCACAACCCCGACATTGCTATTCACAGTAATTGTGCGCCCTATAGCTGATTGTGACACCTCACCTGCCCTGGGAGGGGCCGTTGCTGGTCCGGAGCTGCCGCCTTCCTGTCTTCCACCTTCAACTCTCTCCCTTCTTCTGCTAGTCGAACGTCTGTCCTTCTGCTCCCCTTCCGCCCTTTGTCTCCTTGTGGAGCTGATGCTGACCCGCGATCTTCCTCTTTCTCCAACACCCCTGCACCTGGGCGACCTCTCCAGACTCCCCCATGTGGGGGAGGAATGTGAGACCCTCCATCTGTCTGCATGCACCGGGGAGCAAGACCTCCCCCGCCGTCGTTCCGCTCCCGACCCGCTGTCTCTCTGACTGCCCGACCTGCAGCAGTGGTCTGCTCCAGTCTGAGAAGATTAAACATCATCAAGGTCAGCCCTCCCAGACCACCCCGTAAACGCCCTGCTCCTGCTAGCTGCGGACCTCGGGCCCCTTGCCCCACTCCATCCCACATTGTCTCTCCCATCTATCCCTTGGGACCCAGGCGACATCAACTGCAGCAGTTGTGCCAACACTCTTGTGTCCCCTACCTGGTCCGTTGCCTCTGGTCCGGCCACACATGTACTCTCCTGCGGCTCCTCATCAAACTCATTAAATGAGTCCCCCAGAAAGATGGTGTCCACATCCACGTCGTTGAAATCTGGCTCCCTCTGGGGCGTCCCCTGCGCTGCAGGTACACCGTCATTGCTCCTACTTCCCTCCGAAACTCTGTCTGCAATACAAGGCAGAGGGCAGCAAACCACGTTTAATCTCATCCACCAGCATATTTACCGTACCCTTTAGAATCTTGGGGGGGTTAGGAGGTGGAAGGGGGGGTGGGGGGGGATAAAATGTGGAGGGGGGGAGGAGGTGGAAAAAGGGGGGGATAAGAATGTGAAGGGGGGAGAAGAAGGTGGAAGAGGGGGGGAGATAAGAATGTGGAAGAGGGGGAGGGGGAAAAGGAGGTGGAAAAAAGGGGGGGAACAGGGAGGGTGGAGGAGAGAGAGGGGAAGGGGGTGGCAAGAAAAACATTACATTCCCCAATGTACCTTCCCCCTTAATTTAAAAAAAAATATTTTCTTTTATTGCACCCTTTCCTGCCACAATCATCCCTGCCTAAAACACAATGCCTAGGACCCTTACACACATCCCCTTCCCAACTCTCCCTAGCCTGCTATTACACACCTCCCCCCTGAGCTGGGATCTCTCTCCCTTTCCCCTTAAGGCCTTCATCCCCAGGCCCCCTCCCTCACGCCCCTCTGGGCCTAGCACATGTATGAGGGGCTTCCCTCCCTTGTGGCCTGGTGCCGGTGGAACAATCCCTATCCATTTTTTCCATGCCCTCCAATTTAAAACCCCTGCCCTGTCCTACCTATCATGTCCACTCATAATCACATACCCCCCCTTACCCGTGCTCATCCCTGCACGGGCTCCCCGCCCTCCCACCACAGCCTCAGACAAGTCTTCCCCCCACTCCCTGTGTAATGTTGCGGCCGTTCCCTGGCTGCACCCCAATATGCCACCTCCCGGCATCCGCTCCACCACCACACTACTCTCCTAACTACCGCCACACCCCCAGCACCTGGTCTTACCCGCCGTCTGCGCCTCTGGTCTCTGCGCCTCTTCTGCTGCCCGGCTCCTGCCGCTCTGTCTCGCCGTCCGCTGGGTCCTGCCTGCAGCCCTGACGCCTCCTTCCACGCCGCGCACCTCAGCCGTCTGACCTTCTCTGACCAGCTGCCTCACATCCACCGCCGCTGCCACTCTCGCGCTGCTCCTCCTCCCCAAGCACGGCCCCTGCATCCTGGGTCTGCTGTGTAGCTCCGGGCTCAGGCGTTCTGGCAGGCGGGCCCTCCTGGTAGGCCTTCCCCCAGAGGGCCGTGCTGGTCGTCCTCTCCTCGCCTCCTCCTGACTCTCCATGGGTACAGCACCCAAAACCGCTAGCTGCTGTTGCACCCAGCCGGGGCCTCTGGCGTTTGCCAAGGCCGTAATGGACTGTAACAGGTCCTAGAGCACCAACATAACTTTGCAAGGTACGTGCCTACACACAGCTTCTACACCACAGACCTTGCAAAGGGATTTTGGCACTCTTTCTGGGCTCTCCCCCCCCCCCCTTTTAACACATCCCCCTAGGGACCACCTCTCCTACCAGCCTATTGGTCCCAGGTAGGGGTCACCCGCCCCTCCATCTGATGCCCTCCTCTAGGGCTCCGTTGAACTGTGTAAAGTTGCGTACGCTACGCTAGGCTTTGATGTGGTAAATGGTTCATTTATACTTGAATAAAATAACCTTGTCTAAAATGAATTGCTAGCTACAAGCGATATAAAATATATATGAATTTTAAGATTTTGTGTTGTCATTATTATGCTCTATAAACAAGTTAAAACCTGAATAGAAAAAAACCCAACTGTTTAGTCTGAATTCATTTTTAAGTTCAAAAGAGAAAATAACTTTTACATATAACAGCATTGAACTTCTGAATACATTTGAAATGAAAGCATTAGAGAAACAAAGCGGATGTAATAGGGTAACCACAAAATAAAATATAAACTTGGAATATATAAATTAATGTAAATCAGAACAGTTTGGTTCTTGTGTGATCTGCTTTTGTTTCTGTTGTTTTGTTAATCTGTTTTCATTATAGTATTTTTTCCAAATAGATTTTTTGTCTGTTTGTTTTTTTACATTTTTTAAAAAGCCTATAGAAATGTGGTTTATTTATAAGGACATGACTTTTTCAATAACAAACAATGCAACAGAATTATGAATTGTATTAGTTGACACTTTTTTTGGTTTAAGTTTAAAGAGATAAAAAAAACTCTGTCAAGTAAAAGTCAGTCTTTGATAAATCTAGTGCACTGGTTTTCAAACCGATTCTCAGACCTCCCTAACAGGCCACATTTTGAGGATATCTGAACTGGAGCACAGGTGAAATAATCAGCTGATTTGTAAAGATGGTTATTTTACCTGCTCTCATCCAAGGTAATGCTGAAAACCTGGCCTGTTGGGGAGACCTGATGACAGGTTTGAAAAGCAGTGATCTAGTGCAATACATTTTTGTGAAGTTTCGAACATAGTTTTATTTTTTTTATTTACTTACTTCAAAGGGACCCACATAGATTAATTTTAAACTGATTTCAAATTTAAATAGGCATTAATTAAAATACATTTGTATGCATCTATATAGTGTCAAATACCTTTTATTTATTTATCTATTGGTTATATTTTCTTCACCCCCTTCCGCCTGCACCCCTTCATTCTTCTTTTTTTTTTTTTTTTTTTTTTTTTTTTTTAGGTGACATTTTCACCTCACATCCAAATTCTAGCCAGATGCCTTTTTCCCTCAATTGAATATTAATTGCACTCACTCAATAAATCATACTTACTTTATACATTTCCATATATAGATAGTTGCTGGGTGTTCCACATAAGGTGGGAACATCACTCATTAGGTTAACTTTCTAGATGTTCCTACAGAAAATTCTAAAATATTGAGACTTTATTTAATATTCAAATTGCAGAATGCATGAGTATTTAGTATTTTAAATTACTTTTGCCACCAAATCCTCTAAAATGAGGAATGATAGCCTAGAGCAATATTAGATGAATCTAATGAAAAATAATTAAAAACAACAAAGCTAACTTAAGCACCAAATCAAATATTGTATTAATTTTCAAATGATTAAAGGGACGGTCTAGTCAAAAATAAACTTTCATGATTCAGATAGGGCATGTAATTTTAAACAACTTTCTAATTTACTTTATTTTCAATTTTGCTTTGTGCTCTTTATATTCTTTATTGAAAACGAAACCAAGGTAGGCTGATATGCTAATGTCTTAGCCCTTGAAGGCCACCTCTTATCTGAATGCATTTTGACAATTTTTTTACAACTAGAGGATGTTAGTCCACGTGTGCCATATAGATAACATTGTTCTCACACCCGTGGAGTTAAATAGGAGTCAGCACTGATTGGCTAAAATCCAAGTTTGTCAAAAGAACTGAACTAAGGGGGCAGTCTGCAGAGGCTTAAATACAAGGTTATCACAGAGGTAAAATGTATATTTATATAGCTATGTTGGCAGTGCAAAACTGGGGAATGGGCAATAAAGGGATTATATATCTTTTTTAAAAATAAAAATTCTGGTGTAGACTGTCCCTTTAATTGTGCTAATTTGTCACATTAAATCAGATTTTCAGAGACTGTACAGAATTAGAATCAGACTGTGTTTATGATAAAGAAACTTTTTCATTTGGTGCAAAAAACATTCAGAGAAATATTACTTCTACAACTCTTTAGATTCAACATATCAAGATCACATAAGCAAGTTATGGATACCAAAGACATTTTCAGTTTTTCTATTTAGAAAATAGCATAATAGAAGGCACAAATAATAACAATAAAAAGAATGATGCTTTACTCACAACTACTTTTTCTTGGAGCAGAGTTTCATATGCATTTTATACTGCCCTAGGATAAAATGTCCAAGCTGTTGATAAGATATTGTTTGTGAAGTTAAAGACGGCAATGTATACAAAATACTGAATGGATTTTACATGCACAATATTATAAAAATCACATAATGAAACACAGCAGAATTCTAATTCTAGTATAACTCAAGTTCAGAGTCACAGTTGTAGATTTTGACAACATTCTTAATTCTGAAATATTGAATTTCCATAATAGTGGAACTCAAGAAAAACAAGATCAAAAACAATATGGTAAAAGGACTTAAAAATTAAACAAATAAAAAACAATAAAAAAAAAAACAATTACTGGTTCCTTTTTTCATACAATCTTGAAGGAAAGCATAAACCATCCCATGGCACTTTCAAGGGTGTTAAAATGTATAATTTCCTCTGGATAGAGGAATAGACAACAGAAAAGGACTTTTTTATTCAAGCCTCATAAAAACAAACATGCCTCAGTAAATTACACCTACAGTATATCACTATAAATAGGTATCACTATTATACTTTATTGCATAAATATGTTGACCTTCTCAGCCCCTACCTTCATTCATTTAACCTTTCCTGTTCCCTCCTGGTTCAAGATAATCTACCCAAATGTAATATCCACTAATTGTATGATTCCTACAAAGCCCATAAAACCTCAATCTAATAAAATTACAAACCCAAAAGGCCCACAAATCATACCTCCTTGCCCATATAAGACCTTTGGGACATCTAACCAAAAGATGTTCTCTAAACTGGTGTTAAGTTTTTATTTGTGCATTTTAAAGGCACAGATCATCATTTACCCCGTCAAAAAATATAAAATACATTGCTGTTCTATCTTAATAGATGCTATTTACCTTATCATCAGTCTTTTTGTGTCCAGGTCTCTTCCAGGGATGTTTACATTTTCAAAATTTTCATTAAATACAATGAATGTTGAATGTGTTTTCTCTTTTTTTAAACAATGCTGGATTTGTGCCTAACATGCACCATCATTAACTAATTCAATAAATAGTATATTTCCCTTTGTTGGATGTAAAATTCAAATATTGGAATTTAAACTTTCAAATGTTGATCTCATACGGCTAGATTACAAGTTTGGCGTTAGCTTTAAAAAGCAGCGTTGATAGGTGGTATTACGAGTCTCGGAGAAAGTGAGCAGTACACCCTCTCCTGTCAAGACTCCTACTGCATTTAAAAGTCAGTAGTTAAAAGTTTTATGGGCTAACGCTATCCTATCAGCCAATCGTAATTCAAGGGACGCCACCTTGGATGACATCATTTAAAGGAACCTTCATTCTTCGCTTGGACTTCGTTTGAAGAGGATGGCTCCGCGTCGGCTGGATTGAAGATGGACCCGCTCCGGATGGATGAAGATAAAAGATGCGCCTGGATGAAGACTTCTGCCGCTTGGAGGACCTCTTCTGCCTGGATCGGATGAAGACTTCTGCCCCTCTGGAGGTGCACTTGTGCCCAGCTGGGTGAAGACGGCTCAAGGTAGGGAGATCTTCAGGGGGGTAGTGTTAGGTTTTTTAAGGGGGGATTGGGTGGGTTTTAGAGTAGGGTTGGGAGTGTGGGTGGTGGGTTTTAATGTTGGGGGGTATTGTATTTTTTTTTCCAGGTGAAAGAGCTGATTACTTTGGGGCAATTTGTAATTTAGTGTAGGGTAGGGAATTTTATTATTTTGGGGGGCTTTTTTATTATATTAGGGGGATTAGATTAGGTGTAATTAGTTTTAAATTTTTGTAATTCTTTTTTTTTCTTTGTAATTTAGTGTGTTTTTTTTCGTAATTTAGTTTATTTAATTTAATTGTAATTAATTGTAGGTAGTTTAGGTAATTAGTTTAATTATAGTGTAGTGTTAGGTGTAATTGTAACTTAGGTTAGGGTTTATTTTACAGGTACTTTTGTACTTATTTTAACTAGGAAGTTATTAAATAGTTAATAACTATTTAATAACTATTGTACCTAGTTAAAATAAGTACAAAGTTGCCTATAAAATAAATATAAATCCTAAAATAGCTACAATGTAACTATTAGTTACATTGTAGCTAGCTTAGGGTTTATTTTATTGGTAAGTATTTAGTTTTAAATAGGAATAATTTATTTAATTATGTTAAATTTATTTTGTTTAATTTAAATTATATTTAAGTTAGGGGGGTGTTAGGGTTAGACAGGTTTAGGGGTTAATAAATTTATAATAGTGGCGGCGACGTTGGCGGCGGCAGATTAGGGGTTAATAGATTTAATATAGTTGCAGCGACGTTGGGGGGGCAGATTAGGGGTTAATAACTATAATGTAGGTGTCGGCGATGTTGGGGGCAGTAGATTAGTGGTTCATAAGTATAATGTAGGTGGCGGCGGTGTCCGGAGCGGCAGATTAGGGGTTAATAATATAATGTAGGTGTCAGCGATAGCGGGGGCGGTAGATTAGGGGTTAATAAGTGTAATATTAGTGGTGTTTAGACTCAGGGTTCATGTTAGGGTGTTAGGTGCAGACATAAAATTCATTTCCCCATAGGAAACAATGGGGCTGCGTTAGGAGTTGAACGCTGTTTTTTTGCAGGTGTTATGTTTTTATTTCAGCCAGCTCAGCCCCATTGTTTCCTATGGGGAAATTGTGCACGAGAACGTTTAGACAGCTCCCCACTGACTTAAGCAACGCTGGTATTGAGGTGAGATGTGGAGCTAAATTTTGCTCTATGCTCACCTTTTTGCGGCTAACGGCAGGTTTAAAAAAAACCTGTAATACCAGCGTTGTCTTAAGGGAGCGGTGGGAAAAAAAGGCTTGTTAGCACCGCACCCCTGTTACCGCAAAACTCGTAATCTAGGCGATAGATTTTAATGTAAGAGTATTTGAATCAATAATAAAATGTAACATTCTTGTGCTACTCTATGGGAAATCCACTATAAAATAGTATACAGATGGCATTTGGTACCTAAGCGCCTTCATCAATTTTTCCCCACTTCTTCTCCAGTTTGCTGGAGAGATTGCGGGCAGATAGGTTCCTGGATGCATGTGTGGTGGGAGTGCCCCAAGATCAGACCGTTTTGGAGGTCTTGTCTAAAACTTCTGGGGGATTTACATTATAATCTTCCTCACTCACCCGCTCTTACTCTGCTGCATATGAGGTCTCCTAGAATGCCTCTTCCAAGAAAGATCTTCCTAATTTATTTTTTTACTGCTGCCAAACTAATTATTGCAAGGAAATGGAAACAGGTATCTCCACCTTCCATTCAGAATGTTATAGATCAACTCACTTACATGAAACAAATGGAAAAATACGTATATAACTTAGCCGGGAAGATTGACCTATATTATATGGTGTGGGAGGGGTGGACAGAGTTTTTTGGTGACTGACTAAGAAAATATAACAGATAATAAATGGTTGTGACTCTAATAATACCTCCAATATCTCCCCCCTCCCTTAATAGTCCCTTCCCCCTTCTCTAACTTCTTCCTCTCTTTCCCCCTTTTTTTTTTTTTTTTTTTTTTTTTTCCCTCTCTAGTAGGAAAGTAAAGGTAGAAGGGTGAGCGTATGAAGATACTCTTTGATTTGCCTTCCCATATTAAATGTTACATAAGAGCAACTTGGTATGACCTCCTATAATATGTTATATTCTTGATAATAAATAGGATATTAATATGTTTAATTTATCATTCTATAAGTTGTATACGATTCTTGGGTTGCAAAAATTATTACAAATCTAATGTGTTATAATATATGATATAAAGTTAAAAGAGGAAATACTGGATTATGAATATTATATATATTACTAGCATACAATCTTAATAACTCTATTGATGATGTGTAACTGAGGAAGAATGAATATGAGACATTTGCTTTGAGGTTGCTTTGTTTTCCTTATTGATATTCATTTTTTTTATTGTCATATGATTTTGTCTTACTATATATGCAATGTATGCCAACTTCATACGAAATGTATGTATTGTTGTTGTTGTTGTATCTATCCAGTGTTCCTTCAATAAAAAACTTTGATTTATAAAAAAAAAATGTAACATTCAAATGGTAATGAGATATTTGACTGTTAATACTCGTAACTGAACATTCAACATTAGAACGTTATCATACAAGATTTGAATATTACCATTCATACTGTACAGGCAAAAGAATGACAGAATGAATGTTAGTAGGACTATTTGTTATTTTAGACTAATGTCAAAATTCAGACATTTGCCCATCTGCAGTCTCTGTCAGTAATGCTCCTTGATGACTCTTGTGGGAATATGCATATGAATTTATAAATTTTTTAGGAACCCTAAATGGGTAAGTAGTTACCAAATAAAATAAATCTTAAATCTAAATAAAATGTTTTATGATTCAGATAGGGAATGCTATTCTAAACAACTTTCCAATTTACTTTTATCATCAAATTTGCTTTGTACTCTTGGAGGCCTAGTTATCAACGTGTCAACTTTCCTGCCTTTGCCGGCCCAATACGCCCGCCTAAGCTCGCCTACCTTCGCCGCCACGGACCTGTAAAAATTTGCCTAAGTTAACAATAAATCTGTCAAAAAGCCGTGCACCAAGTACGGGGCGATGAGCAGCGGACTGTGAGAGTTATCACTCATCCGATCTCGCTGCTCTTCGGCTTTTTTACAGCTTTATTGCAAGCCTGTCACTAAGCACCCACACTAACTACACTGTTCTACCCCCTATACCGGCGCCCCCGGAGCCCCCCGCAACTAAATAAAGTTAGTAACCCCTAAACCGCCGCTCCCGGACACCGCCGCAACCTACATTATACCTAATAACCCCTATCCTGCCCCCCCTATACCGCCGCCCTCTATAATAAAGTTATTAACCCCTATCCTGCTGATCCCGCACCTCGCCGCAACTAAATAAATAGTTTAACCCCTAAACCGCCGCTCCCGGACCCGGCCGCAACCTATATTAAACTTATTAACCCCTAATCTGCCCCCCTACACCTATAATACATTTATTAACCCCTATCCTGCCCCCCTACACCACCGACACTGTAATAAATGTATTAACCCCTAAACCTAAGTCTAACCCTAACACCCCCCTAACTTAAATATTAATTAAATAAATCTAAATAATATTTCTATTATTAACTAAATTAATCCTATTTAAAACTAAATACTTACCTTTAAAATAAACCCTAATATAGCTACAATATAAATAATAATTATATTGTAGCTATTTTAGGATTTATTTTTATTTTACAGGCAAATTTAAATTTATTTTAACTAGGTACAATAGCTATTAAATAGTTATTAACTATTTAATAGCTTACCTAGCTAAAATAAACTGAAATTTACCTGTAAAATAAATCCTAACCTAAGTTACAATTACGCCCCTTGGAGGATCACTTCTGCCGCTCCGGATCTCCTCTTCAGTTCCATCGGTGGCTCGGCTGAGTGAAGACGACTCAAGGTAGGATGATCTTCAGGGGGGTAGTGTTAGGTTTTTTTAAGGGGGGTTTGGGTTAGATTAGGGGTATGTGGGTGGTTGGTTTTAATGTTAGGGGGGTTGTATTTTTCTTTTACAGGCAAAAGAGCAGTTTTCTTTGGGGCATACCCCACAAAAGGCCCTTTTAAGGGCTGGTAATGTAAAAGAGCTTTGAACTTTTTTAATGTAGAATAGGGTAGGGAATTTTTTTATTTTGGGGGGCTTTGTTATTTTATTAGGGGGCTTAGATTAGGTGTAATTATCTTAAAATTGTTGTAATATTTTTTTAAATGTTTGTAACTTATTTTTTTTATTTTTTGTAACTTAGCTTTTTTATTTTTTGTTCTTTAGTTAGTTTATGTAATTGTATTTAATTGTAGTTATTTGTAGTTAATTTATTTTATTAATGTAATGATAGTGTAGTGTTAGGTTTAATTGTAACTTAGGTTAGGATTTATTTTACAGGTAATTTTGTATTTCTTTTAGCTAGGTAGTTATTAAATAGTTAATAACTATTTAATAACTATTCTAATTAGCTAAAATAAATACAAAGTTACCTGTAAAATAAATATAAATCCTAAAATAGCTACAATGTAATTATTAATTACATTGTAGCTATCTTAGGGTTTATTTTACAGGTAAGTATTTAGTTTTAAATAGAAATAATTTATTAAAGTATAGTGTAGTGTTAGGTGTAATTGTAACTTAGGTTAGGATTTATTTTACAGGTAAATTTCAGTTAATTTTAGCTAGGTAAGCTATTAAACAGTTAATAACTATTTAATAGCTATTGTACCTAGTTAAAATAAATTTAAATTTGCCTGTAAAATAAAAATAAATCCTAAAATAGCTACAATATAATTATTATTTATATTGTAGCTATATTAGGGTTTATTTTAAAGGTAAGTATTTAGTTTTAAATAGGATTAATTTAGTTAATAATAGAAATATTATTTAGATTTATTTAATTAATATTTAAGTTAGGGGGGTGTTAGGGTTAGGGTTAGACTTAGGTTTAGAGGTTAATAAATTTATTACAGTGGTGGCGGTGTAGGGGGGGCAGGATAGGGGTTAATAAATGTATTATAGGTGTAGGGGGGCAGATTAGGGGTTAATAAGTTTAATATAGGTTGCAGCGGGGTCCGGGAGCGGCGGTTTAGGGGTTAAAGTATTTATTTAGTTGCGGCGAGGTCCAGGATCGGCAGGATAGGGGTCAATAACTTTATTATAGAGGGCGGCGGTATAGGGGGGCAGGATGGGGGTTACTAGGTATAATGTAGGTTGCGGTGGTGTCCGGGAGCGGCGGTTTAGGGTTTAATACATTTATTATAGTTGCGGTGGGGTCAGGGAGCAGCGGTTTAGGGGTTAATATGTATAGAGTAGCTTGCGGTGGGCTCCGGGAGCGGCGGTTTATGGGTTAATCAGTTTATTATAGCTTGCGGTGGGCTCCGGGAGTAGCGGTTTAGGGGGTAATAACTTTATTTAGTTGCGGCGGTGTAGGGGGGGGGCAGATTAGGGGTGTTTAGACTCTGGGTACATGTTAGGGTGTTAGGTGTAGACATCTCCCACAGAAATCAATGCGATGTCTGGCAGCAGCGAACCTGAACTTTCGCTATGGTCAGACTCCCATTGATTCCTATGGGATCCGCCGCCTTCAGGGCGGCGGATTGAAAACCAGGTACGCTGGGCCAAAAAAGTGCCGAGCGTACCTGCTAGTTTTTTGATAACTAGCAAAAGTAGTCAGATTGTGCCGCACACAACATCTGGAGTGACGTAAGAATCGATCTGTGTCGGACTGAGTCCGTCGGATCGAAGCTTACATCACTAAATTCTACTTTTGCCGGTCTCTAGCCTTTGATAACTAAGGCGAATCAGCCTCGCCACAAATACGCTGCGGAATTCCAGCGTATTTGAGGTTAACGGCTTGATAACTACCCCCCTTGGTATTCTTTGTTGAAATCTAAACCTAGGTAGGCTCATAAACTGATTTTTAAGCCAATGAACCACCTATTTTCTCAATGTATTTTGACAGATTTTCACAGTTAGACACTAATGCTTTATGTGTTTCATATAGATAACATTGTGCTCACTCCTGTGGAGTTATTTAATAGTCAGCACTGATTGGTTAAAATGCAAGTCTGTCAAAAGTACTGAGATAAGGAGGCAGTCTACAGAGGCTTAGATACAAGGTAATCACAGATGTAAAAAGTGTTTTAATAGGTAGGCTCATATGCTAATATCTAAACCCTTGAAGGCCGCCTCTTATCTGAATGCATTTGACAGTTTTAAACAGCTATACAGCGTTAGTTCATGTGTTTCATATAAATAACATTATGTTCATGCACGTGGAGTTATTTAAGAGTCAGCACTAATTCCCTGAAATGCAAGTCTCTCAAAAGATTTGAGATAAGGAAGCAGTCTGCAAAGGCTTAGATACAAGGTAATCACAGAGGTAAAAAGTGTATTAATATAACAGGGTTGGTTATGCAAAACTGTGGAATGGGTAAAAAAGAGATTATCTCTCTTTTTAAACAATACAAAATTTCAAGTAGACTGTCCCTTTAAGAGAAGGGCTGGGATATGATAATTACAAGTTTGAATTGATTTTCCCTAAAATTATTTAAATTAAAATCGGCAGGAATTTTCTAACAGTAATAAAATGAAATGTGAACAGGTAATGTTAAAATCCCTCACAAGCATTATATTTTTGAATGATGGCAATCTACAATAATTACAACAACGGTGCAAAATGCTTGAAGTAGAAATTTGTGAGCTTTTTAAAAAGTCATACAAAAATCTATTTAAAACCTCTGCCTTGTTTTTTTTTCTAGTTCCTTCTACCACATCAATGAGTTTTATATTTTTATATATATATATATATATATATTTTTTTTTTGTTTCTAACGCTTTAAATCTTCTAGCAATTACTGAAACCTGGCTTTCTTCCTCTGACACTGCTTCCATTGCTGGTCTAACGCACGGCGGTCTCCACTTTAGCCACACACCTAGGCCAGGTGAGAGACATGGTGGCGGTGTTGGACTCTTACTGTCTCCCTCCTGCTCCTATCAGCACCTCCATCCTCATCCATCTCTCTCCTTCTCCTCCTTTGAAGTCCATTGCATCCGCATTTTCTCCCCTCTCTCCCTCAAGGTGGCAGTTATCTATCTTCCCCCTGGACCAACATCCCAATTCCTCGACAACTTTGCTGCATGACTTTCTCACTTTCTCTCTACAAATACACCTGCTCTAATCCTAGGGGACTTCAACATCCCCATTTATAACCCATCTACCCCTGCTGCCTCTAAACTGCTCTCACTCACTGTCACGTTTACATATTGTTTAATAACAACCTGTTACTTGTACTGAGAATATCCCTTTAATTCTCTGATCAATTTACCTGCTATGCTATTTAAGCCTCCTCCCCCCTCTCCACTTTGCTTGTTATTGTTTTCCACTAACCATAGTGTGATTCAAACTGAGCACTAATTTACCTCTTTGGATTTCATCCTAAATTATATCTTTCCGGATACACCAAACTTATCTTGCTGAAACCAGCCTACATCTCTTGTTACCGGATTGACATTTTTTCCCAAGCCGTTGCTGTCAGCTTACTCCATTCAGCCTAATCTTCCGCCCTGCATCGTGGAGCTGTGACGTCACACGCCAACATCTTCGGCATCAGCGCTGCAACCGCTTCCCCAATTCAAGCTGTGAGATTTTTCCTCAACTTTCTAAATACTTTGTTTTACCCTCCAGGTACAGTCTGTAACCTCTTACTTATTTTTCATGCTACTATCTTTTATGCAATCTGCTACGCATATTTACCCATAATTCCTGATATATTGTGGCAGAGCTTTATTTTGTCATAGTAGCTATTTCTTGTGTTAACACTGTTTCATTTTTTCTTTGGTTATAGTCATGGTTTTTCTGTTGTTCCTCCAGTATTTATTTACTCGATACAGCTATAGAAATATCTAATGCTATTTATCCATATAACAAATTGCAAAGTTTACACTCGGATTCTGACATTACTTCTTTGAGTAATCCATGTTATTATCTAGTTTAAACCTTGCTACAAATCCTATAATCTCAGCAGTTGTGATTCATTTATATTTTTTCATACTACAACATAGTATCTTTGACATTACACTCACAAACTCCTTTAGTCTTTCACAATCCACCCTATTCCCTACTCACCATGACAAACACTCTCTTGATCTGGTATTCTCCTACCTCTGCTCCCCTTCTGATGTCATCTTTCACCCATTTCCCATCTCAGACCACCATCTGCTCACCAATAATCTCAATGTACAGGCTAAACCTATTTCTACCCCCTGCCTCCACACCTGTAGAAATCTGCACACTGTGGATCCTCTCCAACTTTCTAACCTTATTCAAAAACACCTTTCCCACACTTCCATGGTATCCTGCCCTGACCTTGCTACAAGCCACTATAACAATACTCTCTCCTCTGCACTCGACACCCTTGCTCCTCCACAAATACGCAAAACCTCACGTCCTCAGCTCCAGCCCTGGCACTCTCAGCAAACACGCTATCTACAAAAATGCTCCCGTACTGCTGAACATGCCTGGAGGAAATCCCGATCTGAACCCGATTTCCTACACTATAAGTTAATTCTTTATTCTTACTCCTCTGCCCTTCACTTAGCCAAGCAAAACTACTTCTCTTCTGTCATATTTTCTCACTCCTCAAACCCTAAAGTCTCTTCTCCACTTTGACACTCTCCTCTATCCATCTGCACCACCCCCCTCATCTGACTTTAGTGCTCAAGACTTGGCAGACTACTTTTTCAAGTAACATCCAACCACAAGACTGCAACCTTTCATCTCCGCCCCCGGTCACCCCCTCCAACACTCTCAGTACCTTCCCCCCAACCACTGAGAATGAAGTGAGTTCCCTAATATCTTCCTCACACCTAACTACCTGCCCCCTTGACCCTATCCCTTCACATCTAATACCTTCTCTGTCCTCTACCCCCACCCCAGCTCTTACTCACATATTCAACCGATCCCTTACTACTGGTTTATTTCCATCATCCTTCAAACGTCCAAAGGTCACCCCCATCCTCAAAAAACCATCCCTCGACCCCAATTCTGCTGCAAACTACCGCCCCATGTCACTACTTCCGCTAGCTTCTAAAGTCCTGGAAAAACTAGTTTTCGATCGCCTAACACACTTCCTATCCTCCAACTCATTGCTTGACCCCCTGCAATCTGGCTTCCGTCCACAACACTCAACTGAGACTGCCCTTACCAAGGTTACTAACAATCTTCTTTCTGCTAAAAACAATGGCCACTATTCTATACTTATCTTACTTGACCTGTCTGCTGCCTTTTTACACTGTTGACCATCCCCTCCTCCTACGGACTCTCAGCTCCCTTGGGCTCTGTGGCATTGCCCTCTCCTGGATCCACTCTTATCTGTCTAATAGGTCCTTTTCTGTCTCATTTGCTGGTGACTCATCCTCTCCATTGCCTCTGTCTGTTGGAGTACCTCAAGGCTCTGTTCTAGGAACTCTACTCTTCTCTATTTATACTTCCTCACTGGGTAAACTTATCAGTAGCTATGGCTTCAACTATCACCTCTATGCTGATGATCTACCTATCCACCCCTGCACTCTCTCCTTCTGTCCTTTCCCACATCAGCAACTGCTTATCTGGCATTTCATCCTGGATCGCCTCTCACCACCTAAAAATCAACATGTCCAAGACTGAGCGTCTTCTAATCCCCCCAACTAGTTCTAATCCAGTTTCTAACTTTACTATCACTGTCGGGGACACCACTATCTCCCCATCACCCCAAGTCCGCTGCCTAGGAGTTACACTCGACTCCAATCTGCCCTTCACACCCCACATCCAATCGCTCTCTTCATCCTGTCGCAACCACCTACGCAATATCTCCAAAATTTGTTCTTTTCTGAGTGCTGAAACTACTAAACAGCTAATCCATTCCCTAGTAATTTCCCGGCTTGACTACTGTAACAACCTCCTAACTGGCATTCCTCTCTCCAGCCTCTCCCCCCTTTCTATCCATCCTAAATGCCTCTGCTAGGCTAATCCACCTCTCCCGACGCTCTGTATCTGCCACACCCCTCTGTGAGTCCCTTCACTGGCTCCCCATTCACAGCAGAATTAAATTCAAAATTCTCACTCTGACCTACAAAGCCCTTACCAATGCAGCCCCCCCATACCTGTCCTCACTCATCAACAAATATACTCCAGCTTGTCCCCTAAGATCCAACAACGATCTACTCCTTGCCTCTTCTACCATCACCTCCTCTCATGCTAGACTACGGGACTTCTCTCGTGTGGCACCAACCCTCTGGAACGCACTTCCTCGAGCTGTCAGACTTTCCCCCAAAATCTCCTCCTTTAAACGCTCCCTAAAGACCTTCTTGTTCAGGGAAGCCTATCACCAAATCAGTAACTAATGAATTCCACTTGCCTAATAGTTGCCCTCATCTAACTTCACACTAACATAATTCCCACCTTTGCAGTCCACACCTCCTGTTTCTCACCCTCCTACCCATTTAGATTGTAAGTTCCCACGGGAACAGGGCTCCCAATTCCTCCTGTATTTGTTTGTTAAATTTTGTCTGCTGTCTCATATTGTACTGTCCTTTTATCTTTGTTACCTATGAACAGCACTGTGTAATCTGTTGGCGCTTTATAAATAAAGAATAATAATATTAATAATAATATATATACAGTATATATACACATACATTAATATATACACTTTTGATCCCTTCTCAAATCAAATACCTTGAAACATGCAAAATATCTTTTTTTTGTACTTTTACTATGTTTTAATGTGTTTTGAATATAAATACTTTAAATTGAGTTCTCTTAGAAAATTTTTATTTTTTATTTTAAATATAAATCTCTCTATATCTTTATATATTGATATAGATGTATAGGTCTAGATATATGGAAAAAATAGTGGTGAGACTAACTGTAGAAGTGTATAAAAATTAGCACTCTTCACCATAAGTACCACAAATAACTGATGTGCTTAAAAATATGGAGCACTGAAATTAATACAATTGACCTGTATAAGTGTATACGTAATGGTAGCAAGATAGGTCCCTATCAAATAAGGTCACTCAGCAGTTAAAAACAAACTTTATTAAGTACTTTAACATTTTTAGGAAAAACATTAAAAACATATGGTCAGAAACAAGATATATGTCACCTGAGAGGTCAAGTTCAGCACAATTAACGTGACAAGAAAGGGTCAGATAAAAACACCACCACTGTTAATAGTAAGACGTTCTGTTGGAATCACAGGGTGAATAATGATCAAACTACTCCAAAAAGGAGTATGTAGCTGTGGATAAAGGAAAACCTAGAAGCCCTGATCAAAGTATGCAAATTGAGTTAAATATAAATAACCATGGTATAGCACATACAATGTTTAGATGGTAAACAACCAGTTTGTGATAGTAACAAGAAAATGTGTTCAGCATAAGGCTGATGCATCAAACAATAAAGGTGTATAAAATCATGATTCTTGAAAGGGTTCATTCAATATCAGCAAATGTACTGTTCCACATGAATGTATGGATGGCAATGAGAAGACTAAAGCATTTCTCATGAGTGTATACAGCCTTAAGTAGATTCAGAAACCTGTGGCAAGATGTATAACAATGTATGTTGCAATGAAAATAAATTAAGGGTGGCTGGACGATAGTTGAGTAGCAAGTGACGACATATTAGATAAATCACTGATGCATATGTGTACACAATGTTCTGATAATCTCTCAGGATCAAGTATATTCAAACAATACCAAAGTATGATGCCACTGATATCCAGTCAACTGGAATTACAAGTCACAGTGTGCATGTGCACTCCAATTGTCAGGGACTAGCAGCTCCACGCCACGACCGGATGAAAATTTCAACAGTCCTAGGTTGTTAACCGCTTACCCGGCTAAGAGTTGAGAGGCTCCAAGATCCCCATTCCCCAGGACCGGACAAAAGTGTGTGAGGGGGAGGCATTTGACTTCACGCGGTGAAGCATCTGACTGCGCAGAGGAGCGGGTGAGTCCGTTACTACACAGTGCTTGGACACTAAATACAGCATTTCAACTGACACAGCACGCAGTGGGTTTAAGGGGAGAGCACTTTTGCAACATTCACTCCAATTATAACCACTATAATATTCCACATACAGTATCTAGGTGGCACTGAGTTAATAAAGCAGTTGCACTATAATATGTTTAGTGTAAAGCTAACTCATCAATCGACTGAGTATATAATATAATGTGTCCTAGCTACAGGATCAATTAGTTAGATAGTGGCAGCTTAACTATTCCACACAAGTCAAGTAGATGGTAATAATTAGGCTAGATCATTACTTTTAAATATTTGCAACATAAGGCTGTTTCATCATCTGACATAGTGTCTATGGGATATTGTGAAATACCCAGCATATATTGAATCAGTAAAACACTGTGATAAATGTACACAGTAAATCCTGAACTCCGGTAAGGATATAAGTGTTTCTAACTTAACTTTGTGTGATCCCAGTACTAATCAACGGAACAGTACTGAATTGTGTTAGTGGTTGCTGATATCATGCTAATAGGGTTGTCTACAATTAACTTCTGTGAATAACAATAGAACATTCAAACAGTACTGGTGTATGTGGAAGTAGTGATGTCACGAATAGTTCGCCGGCGAATAGTTCCCGGCGAACATAGAATGTTCGCGTTTGCCGCGGCGGGCGAACATATGCGATGTTCGATCCACCCCCTATTTGTCATCATTCAGTAATACTTTGACCCTGTACCTCACAGTCAGAAGACACATTACAGCCAATCAGCAGCAGACCCTCCCTCCCAGACCCTCCCACCTCCTGGACAGCATCCATTTTAGATTCATTTGGAAGCTGCATTCTTAGTGAGAGGAGGGACAGTGTAGCTGCTGCTGATTTAATAGGGAAATCGATAGCTAGGCTAGTGTATTCAGTGTCCACTACAGTCCTGAAGGACTCATCTGATCTCTGCTGTACGGACAGCACCCCAAAAAGCCCTTTTTAGGGCTAGAACATCTGCTTTTTTTTTCCTGTGTAATCTAATTGCAGTTGCCTGCCTGCCAGCGTGTGTGTCAGGCTCACAGTGTATACTGTGCCCACTTGCCCAGTGCCACCACTCATATCTGGTGTAACAGTAGTGTAGATGTAAAAAAAAAACACTTTTTTGACTGTGAAATAATAGCAGTCAGTTTCCTTCACACGTGTGCGTTTCAGTGTCTGCCTGCCAGGGCACAGTGTCACCCCAGTGCAACCCATATCTGGTGTAACAGTAGTGTAGATTTAAAAAAACAACAACACTTTTTTGACTGTGTTCAATAATAGCAGTCAGTTTCCTTCACACGTGTGCGTTTCAGTGCCTGCCTGCCAGGGCACAGTGTCACCCCAGTGCAACCCATATCTGGTGTAACAGTAGTGTAGATTTAAAAAAACAACAACACTTTTTTGACTGTGTTAAATAATAGCAGTCAGATTCCTTCACACGTGTGCGTTTCAGTGCCTTCCTGCCAGGGCACAGTGTCACCCTAGTGCAACTCATATCTGGTGTAACAGTAGTGTAGATTTAAAAAAGAAAAAAAACACTCTTTTGACTGTGTGAAATAATAGCTGTCAGTTTCCTTCACACATGTGCGTTTCAGTGCCTGCCTGCCTGGGCACAGTGTCACCCCAGTGCAACTCATATCTTGTGTAACAGTAGTGTACATTTAAAAATAAACAAAAAAAAACACTTTTTTGACAGTGTTAAATAATAGCAGTCAGTTTCCTTCACACGTGTGCGTTTCAGTGCCTGCCTGCCTGCCTGCCAGGGCACAGTGTCACCCCAGTGCAACTCATATCTGGTGTAACAGTAGTCTAGATTTAAAAAAAAACAACACTTTTTTGACTGTATTAAATAATAGCAGTCAGTTTCCTTCACACGTGTGCGTTTCAGTGCCTGCCTGCCAGGGCACAGTGTCACCACAGTGCAACTCATATCTGGTGTAACAGTAGTGTAGATTTAAAAAGAAAACAACACTTTTTTGACTGTGTTAAATAATAGCAGTCAGTTTCCTTCACACGTGTGTGTTTCAAGGCCTGCCTGCCAGGGCACAGTGTCACCCCAGTGCAACTCATATCTGGTGTAACAGTAGTGTAGATTTAAAAATAAAACAAACACTTTTTTGACTGTGTTAAATAATAGCAGTCATTTTCCTTAAAACATGTGTGTTTCAGTGCCTGCCTGCCAGGGCACAGTGTCACCCCATTGCAACTCATATCTGGTGTAACAGTAGTCTAGATTTTAAAAAAAACAACACTTTTTTGACTGTGTTAAATAATAGCAGTCAGTTTCCTTCACACATGTTCGTTTCAGTGCCTGCCTGCCAGGGCACAGTGTCACCCCAGTGCAACTCATATCTGGTGTAACAGTAGTGTAGATTTAAAAAAAAAAAAACTTTTTTGACTGTGTTAAATAATAGCAGTCAGTTTCCTTCACACGTGTGCGTTTCAGTGCCTGCCTGCCAGGGCACAGTGTCACCCCAGTGCAACTCATATCTGGTGTAACAGTAGTGTAGATTTAAAAAAACCAAACACTTTTTTGACTGTGTTAAATAATAGCAGTCATTTTCCTTCAAACGTGTGCGTTTCAGTGCCTGCCTGCCTGGGCACAGTGTCACCCCAGTGCAACTCATATCTGGTGTAACAGTAGTCTAGATTTAAAAAAAAAACAACACTTTTTTGACTGTGTTAAATAATAGCAGTCAGTTTCCTTCACACGTGTGCGTTTCAGTGCCTGCCTGCCAGGGCACAGTGTCACCCCAGTGCAACTCATATCTGGTGTAACAGTAGTGTACATTTAAAAAAAACAAACACTTTTTTGACTGTGTTAAATAATAGCAGTCAGTTTCCTTCACACGTGTGCGTTTCAGTGCCTGCCTGCCAGGGCACAGTGTCACCACAGTGCAACTCATATCTGGTGTAACAGTAGTGTAGATTTAAAAAAAAAACAAACTTTTTTGACTGTGTTAAATAATAGCAGTCAGTTTCCTTCACACGTGTGCGTTTCAGGGCCTGCCAGGGCACAGTGTCACCCCAGTGCAACTCATATCTGGTGTAACAGCAGTGTAGATTTAAAAAAAAAAAAAACTTTTTTGACTGTGTTAAATAATAGCTGTCAGATTCCTTCACATGTGTGCGTTTCAGTGCCTGCCTGCCAGGGCACAGTGTCACCCCAGTGCAACTTATATCTGGTGTAACAGTAGTGTAGATTTAAAAAAAAAAAAAAAACTTTTTTGACTGTGTTAAATAATAGCAGTCATTTTCCTTAAAACGTGTGTGTTTCAGTGCCTGCCTGCCAGGGCACAGTGTCACCCCAGTGCATCTCATATCTGGTGTAACAGTAGTCTAGATTTTAAAAAAAACAACACTTTTTTGACTGTGTTAAATAATAGCAGTCAGTTTCCTTCACATGTGTTCGTTTCAGTGCCTGCCTGCCAGGGCACAGTGTCACCCCAGTGCAACTCATATCTGGTGTAACAGTAGTGTAGATTTAAAAAAAAAAAAACACTTTTTTGACTGTGTTAAATAATAGCAGTCATTTTCCTTCAAACGTGTGCGTTTCAGTGCCTGCCTGCCAGGGCACAGTGTCACCCCAGTGCAACTCATATCTGGTGTAACAGTAGTCTAGATTTAAAAAAAAACAACACTTTTTTGACTGTGTTAAATAATAGCAGTCAGTTTCCTTCACACGTGTGCGTTTCAGGGCCTGCCTGCCAGGGCACAGTGTCACCCCAGTGCAACTCATATCTGGTGTAACAGTAGTGTAGATTTAAAAAAAAACAACACTTTTTTGACTGTGTTAAATAATAGCAGTCAGTTTCCTTCACACGTGTGCGTTTCAGGGCCTGCCTGCCAGGGCACAGTGTCACCCCAGTGCAACCCATATCTGGTGTAACAGTAGTGTAGAATTTAAAAAAAAACACTTTTTTTGACTGTGTTAAATAATAGCAGTCAGTTTCCTTCACACGTGTGCGTTTCAGTGCCTGCCTGCCAGGGCACAGTGTCACCCCAATGCAACTCATATCTGGTGTAACAGTAATGTACATTTAAAAAAAAAAACACTTTTTTGACTGTGTTAAATATTAGCAGTCAGTTTCCTTCACACGTGTGCGTTTCAGTGCCTGCCTGCCAGGGCACAGTGTCACCACAGTGCAACTCATATCTGGTGTAACAGTAGTGTAGATTTAAAAAGAAAACAACACTTTTTTGACTGTATTAAATAATAGCAGTCAGTTTCCTTCACACGTGTGCGTTTCAAGGCCTGCCTGCCAGGGCACAGTGTCACCCTAGTGCAGCTCATATCTGGTGTAACAGTAGTGTAGATTTAAAAAAAAAAAAAAAACTTTTTTGACTGTGTTAAATAATAGCAGTCAGTTTCCTTCACACGTGTGCGTTTCAGGGCCTGCCAGGGCACAGTGTCACCCCAGTGCAACTCATATCTGGTGTAACAGTAGTGTAGATTTAAAAAAACAACAACACTTTTTTGACTGTGTTAAATAATAGCAGTCAGTTTCCTTCACACGTGTGCGTTTCAGTGCCTGCCTGCCAGGGCACAGTGTCACCCCAGTGCAACTCATATCTGGTGTAACAGTAGTGTACATTTAAAAAAAAAAAAAACTTTTTTGACTGTGTTAAATAATAGCAGTCAGTTTCCTTCACACGTGTGCGTTTCAAGGCCTGCCTGCCAGGGCACAGTGTCACCCCAGTGCAACCCATATCTGGTGTAACAGTAGTCTAGATTTAAAAAAAAAAAAAACTTTTTTCACTGTGTTAAATAATAGCTGTCAGATTCCTTCACATGTGTGCGTTTCAGTGCCTGCCTGCCAGGGCATAGTTTCACCCCAGTGCAACTCATATCTGGTGTAACAGTAGTGTACATTTAAAAAAAAAAAAAAAAAACACTTTTTTGACTGTGTTAAATAATAGCAGTCATTTTCCTTCAAACGTG
Source organism: Bombina bombina (assembly GCF_027579735.1). Taxonomy (NCBI): domain Eukaryota; kingdom Metazoa; phylum Chordata; class Amphibia; order Anura; family Bombinatoridae; genus Bombina; species Bombina bombina. The sequence continues at coordinate 900,622,368 of NC_069499.1, forward strand.
TGCGTTTCAGTGCCTGCCTGACAGGGCACAGTGTCACCCGCCCAGTGCAACTCATATCTGGTGTAACAGTAGTGTACATTTAAAAAAAAAAAACTTTTTTGACTGTGTTAAATAATAGCAGTCAGTTTCCTTCACACGTGTGCGTTTCAGTGCCTGCCTGCCAGGGCACAGTGTCACCACAGTGCAACTCATATCTGGTGTAACAGTAGTGTAGATTTTAAAAAAAAAAAAAACACTTTTTTGACTGTGTTAAATAATAGCAGTCAGTTTCCTTCACACGTGTGCGTTTCAGTGCCTGCCTGCCAGGGCACAGTGTCACCCCAGTGCAACTCATATCTGGTGTAACAGTAGTGTACATTTAAAAAAAAAAAAAACTTTTTTGACTGTGTTAAATAATAGCAGTCAGTTTCCTTCACACGTGTGCGTTTCAAGGCCTGTCTGCCAGGGCACAGTGTCACCCCAGTGCAACTCATATCTGGTGTAACAGTAGTCTAGATTTAAAAAAAACAACAACTTTTTTCACTGTGTTAAATAATAGCTGTCAGATTCCTTCACATGTGTGCGTTTCAGTGCCTGCCTGCCAGGGCATAGTGTCACCCCAGTGCAACTCATATCTGGTGTAACAGTAGTGTACATTTAAAAAAAAAAAAAAAAAACACTTTTTTGACTGTGTTAAATAATAGCAGTCATTTTCCTTCAAACGTGTGCGTTTCAGTGCCTGCCTGCCAGGGCACAGTGTCACCCCAATGCAACTCATATCTGGTGTAACAGTAGTCTAGATTTTAAAAAAACAACACTTTTTTGACTGTGTTAAATAATAGCAGTCAGTTTATTTCACACGTGTGCGTTTCAGTGCCTGCCTGCCAGGGCACAGTGTCACCCCAATGCAACTCATATCTAGTGTAACAGTAGTGTACATTTAAACAAAAAAAAACAAACACTTTTTTGACTGTATTAAATAATAGCGGTCAGTTTCCTTCACACGTGTGCGTTTCAGTGCCTGCCTGCCAGGGCACAGTGTCACCCCAGTGCATCTCATATCTGGTGTAACAGTAGTCTAGATTTTAAAAAAACAACACTTTTTTGACAGTGTTAAATAATAGCAGTCAGTTTCCTTCACACGTGTGCGTTTCAGGGCCTGCCAGGGCACAGTGTCACCCCAGTGCAACTCATATCTGGTGTAACAGTAGTGTAGATTTAAAAAAACAACAACACTTTTTTGACTGTGTTAAATAATAGCAGTCAGTTTCCTTCACACGTGTGCGTTTCAGTGCCTGCCTGCCAGGGCACAGTGTCACCCCAGTGCAACTTATATCTGGTGTAACAGTAGTGTAGATTAAAAAAAAAAAAAAACACTTTTTGGACTGTGTTAAATAATAGCAGTAATTTTCCTTCAAACGTGTGCGTTTCAGTGCCTGCCTGCCAGGGCACAGTGTCACCCGCCCAGTGCAACTCATATCTGGTGTAACAGTAGTCTAGATTTAAAAAAAAACAACACTTTTTTGACTGTGTTAAATAATAGCAGTCAGTTTCCTTCACACGTGTGCGTTTCAGTGCCTGCCTGCCTGCCAGGGCACAGTGTCACCCCAGTGCAACTCATATCTGGTGTAACAGTAGTGTACATTTAAAAAAAAAAAAACTTTTTTGACTGTGTTAAATAATAGCAGTCAGTTTCCTTCACACGTGTGCGTTTCAGTGCCTGCCTGCCAGGGCATAGTGTCACCCCAGTGCAACTCATATCTGGTGTAACAGTAGTGTACATTTAAAAAAAAAAAAAAACACTTTTTTGACTGTGTTAAATAATAGCAGTCATTTTCCTTCAAACGTGTGCGTTTCAGTGCCTGCCTGCCAGGGCACAGTGTCACCCCAATGCAACTCATATCTGGTGTAACAGTAGTCTAGATTTTAAAAAAACAACACTTTTTTGACTGTGTTAAATAATAGCAGTCAGTTTCTTTCACACGTGTGCGTTTCAGTGCCTGCCTGCCAGGGCACAGTGTCACCCCAATGCAACTCATATCTAGTGTAACAGTAGTGTACATTTAAACAAAAAAAAACAAACACTTTTTTGACTGTATTAAATAATAGCGGTCAGTTTCCTTCACACGTGTGCGTTTCAGTGCCTGCCTGCCAGGGCACAGTGTCACCCCAGTGCATCTCATATCTGGTGTAACAGTAGTCTAGATTTAAAAAAAACAACACTTTTTTGACAGTGTTAAATAATAGCAGTCAGTTTCCGTCACACGTGTGTGTTTCAGTGCCTGCCTGCCAGGGCATAGTCTCACCCCAGTGCAACTCATATCTGGTGTAACAGTAGTGTAGATTTAAAAAAACCAACACTTTTTTGACTGTGTTAAATAATAGCAGTCAGTTTCCTTAACACGTGTGCGTTTCAGTGCGTGCCTGCCAGGGCACAGTGTCACCCCAGTGCAACTCATATCTGGTGTAACAGTAGTGTAGATTTAAAAAAAAAAAAACACTTTTTTGACTGTGTTAAATAATAGCAGTCATTTTCCTTCAAACGTGTGCGTTTCAGTGCCTGCCTGCCAGGGCACAGTGTCACCCCAGTGCAACTCATATCTGGTGTAACAGTAGTCTAGATTTAAAAAAAAACAACACTTTTTTGACTGTGTTAAATAATAGCAGTCAGTTTCCTTCACACGTGTGCGTTTCAGGGCCTGCCTGCCAGGGCACAGTGTCACCCCAGTGCAACTCATATCTGGTGTAACAGTAGTCTAGATTTAAAAAAAAACAACACTTTTTTGACTGTGTTAAATAATAGCAGTCAGTTTCCTTCACACGTGTGCGTTTCAGGGCCTGCCTGCCAGGGCACAGTGTCACCCCAGTGCAACCCATATCTGGTGTAACAGTAGTGTAGATTTTAAAAAAAAAACACTTTTTTTGACTGTGTTAAATAATAGCAGTCAGTTTCCTTCACACGTGTGCGTTTCAGTGCCTGCCTGCCAGGGCACAGTGTCACCCCAATGCAACTCATATCTGGTGTAACAGTAATGTACATTTAAAAAAAAAAACACTTTTTTGACTGTGTTAAATATTAGCAGTCAGTTTCCTTCACACGTGTGCGTTTCAGTGCCTGCCTGCCAGGGCACAGTGTCACCACAGTGCAACTCATATCTGGTGTAACAGTAGTGTAGATTTAAAAAGAAAACAACACTTTTTTGACTGTATTAAATAATAGCAGTCAGTTTCCTTCACACGTGTGCGTTTCAAGGCCTGCCTGCCAGGGCACAGTGTCACCCTAGTGCAACTCATATCTGGTGTAACAGTAGTGTAGATTTAAAAAAAAAAAAAAAACTTTTTTGACTGTGTTAAATAATAGCAGTCAGTTTCCTTCACACGTGTGCGTTTCAGGGCCTGCCAGGGCACAGTGTCACCCCAGTGCAACTCATATCTGGTGTAACAGTAGTGTAGATTTAAAAAAACAACAACACTTTTTTGACTGTGTTAAATAATAGCAGTCAGTTTCCTTCACACGTGTGCGTTTCAGTGCCTGCCTGCCAGGGCACAGTGTCACCCCAGTGCAACTCATATCTGGTGTAACAGTAGTGTACATTTAAAAAAAAAAAAAACTTTTTTGACTGTGTTAAATAATAGCAGTCAGTTTCCTTCACACGTGTGCGTTTCAAGGCCTGCCTGCCAGGGCACAGTGTCACCCCAGTGCAACCCATATCTGGTGTAACAGTAGTCTAGATTTAAAAAAAAAAAAAAACTTTTTTCACTGTGTTAAATAATAGCTGTCAGATTCCTTCACATGTGTGCGTTTCAGTGCCTGCCTGCCAGGGCATAGTTTCACCCCAGTGCAACTCATATCTGGTGTAACAGTAGTGTACATTTAAAAAAAAAAAAAAAAAACACTTTTTTGACTGTGTTAAATAATAGCAGTCATTTTCCTTCAAACGTGTGCGTTTCAGTGCCTGCCTGACAGGGCACAGTGTCACCCGCCCAGTGCAACTCATATCTGGTGTAACAGTAGTGTACATTTAAAAAAAAAAAAACTTTTTTGACTGTGTTAAATAATAGCAGTCAGTTTCCTTCACACGTGTGCGTTTCAGTGCCTGCCTGCCAGGGCACAGTGTCACCACAGTGCAACTCATATCTGGTGTAACAGTAGTGTAGATTTTAAAAAAAAAAAAACACTTTTTTGACTGTGTTAAATAATAGCAGTCAGTTTCCTTCACACGTGTGCGTTTCAGTGCCTGCCTGCCAGGGCACAGTGTCACCCCAGTGCAACTCATATCTGGTGTAACAGTAGTGTACATTTAAAAAAAAAAAAAACTTTTTTGACTGTGTTAAATAATAGCAGTCAGTTTCCTTCACACGTGTGCGTTTCAAGGCCTGTCTGCCAGGGCACAGTGTCACCCCAGTGCAACTCATATCTGGTGTAACAGTAGTCTAGATTTAAAAAAAACAACAACTTTTTTCACTGTGTTAAATAATAGCTGTCAGATTCCTTCACATGTGTGCGTTTCAGTGCCTGCCTGCCAGGGCATAGTGTCACCCCAGTGCAACTCATATCTGGTGTAACAGTAGTGTACATTTAAAAAAAAAAACAAAAAACACTTTTTTGACTGTGTTAAATAATAGCAGTCATTTTCCTTCAAACGTGTGCGTTTCAGTGCCTGCCTGCCAGGGCACAGTGTCACCCCAATGCAACTCATATCTGGTGTAACAGTAGTCTAGATTTTAAAAAAACAACACTTTTTTGACTGTGTTAAATAATAGCAGTCAGTTTATTTCACACGTGTGCGTTTCAGTGCCTGCCTGCCAGGGCACAGTGTCACCCCAATGCAACTCATATCTAGTGTAACAGTAGTGTACATTTAAACAAAAAAAAACAAACACTTTTTTGACTGTATTAAATAATAGCGGTCAGTTTCCTTCACACGTGTGCGTTTCAGTGCCTGCCTGCCAGGGCACAGTGTCACCCCAGTGCATCTCATATCTGGTGTAACAGTAGTCTAGATTTTAAAAAAACAACACTTTTTTGACAGTGTTAAATAATAGCAGTCAGTTTCCTTCACACGTGTGCGTTTCAGGGCCTGCCAGGGCACAGTGTCACCCCAGTGCAACTCATATCTGGTGTAACAGTAGTGTAGATTTAAAAAAACAACAACACTTTTTTGACTGTGTTAAATAATAGCAGTCAGTTTCCTTCACACGTGTGCGTTTCAGTGCCTGCCTGCCAGGGCACAGTGTCACCCCAGTGCAACTTATATCTGGTGTAACAGTAGTGTAGATTAAAAAAAAAAAAAACACTTTTTTGACTGTGTTAAATAATAGCAGTAATTTTCCTTCAAACGTGTGCGTTTCAGTGCCTGCCTGCCAGGGCACAGTGTCACCCGCCCAGTGCAACTCATATCTGGTGTAACAGTAGTCTAGATTTAAAAAAAAACAACACTTTTTTGACTGTGTTAAATAATAGCAGTCAGTTTCCTTCACACGTGTGCGTTTCAGTGCCTGCCTGCCTGCCAGGGCACAGTGTCACCCCAGTGCAACTCATATCTGGTGTAACAGTAGTGTACATTTAAAAAAAAAAAAACTTTTTTGACTGTGTTAAATAATAGCAGTCAGTTTCCTTCACACGTGTGCGTTTCAGTGCCTGCCTGCCAGGGCATAGTGTCACCCCAGTGCAACTCATATCTGGTGTAACAGTAGTGTACATTTAAAAAAAAAAAAAAAAACACTTTTTTGACTGTGTTAAATAATAGCAGTCATTTTCCTTCAAACGTGTGCGTTTCAGTGCCTGCCTGCCAGGGCACAGTGTCACCCCAATGCAACTCATATCTGGTGTAACAGTAGTCTAGATTTTAAAAAAACAACACTTTTTTGACTGTGTTAAATAATAGCAGTCAGTTTCTTTCACACGTGTGCGTTTCAGTGCCTGCCTGCCAGGGCACAGTGTCACCCCAATGCAACTCATATCTAGTGTAACAGTAGTGTACATTTAAACAAAAAAAAACAAACACTTTTTTGACTGTATTAAATAATAGCGGTCAGTTTCCTTCACACGTGTGCGTTTCAGTGCCTGCCTGCCAGGGCACAGTGTCACCCCAGTGCATCTCATATCTGGTGTAACAGTAGTCTAGATTTAAAAAAAACAACACTTTTTTGACAGTGTTAAATAATAGCAGTCAGTTTCCGTCACACGTGTGTGTTTCAGTGCCTGCCTGCCAGGGCATAGTCTCACCCCAGTGCAACTCATATCTGGTGTAACAGTAGTGTAGATTTAAAAAAAACAACACTTTTTTGACTGTGTTAAATAATAGCAGTCAGTTTCCTTAACACGTGTGCGTTTCAGTGCGTGCCTGCCAGGGCACAGTGTCACCCCAGTGCAACTCATATCTGGTGTAACAGTAGTGTAGATTTAAAAAAAAAAAAACACTTTTTTGACTGTGTTAAATAATAGCAGTCAGTTTCCTTCACACGTGTGCGTTTCAAGGCCTGTCTGCCAGGGCACAGTGTCACCCCAGTGCAACTCATATCTGGTGTAACAGTAGTCTAGATTTAAAAAAAACAACAACTTTTTTCACTGTGTTAAATAATAGCTGTCAGATTCCTTCACATGTGTGCGTTTCAGTGCCTGCCTGCCAGGGCATAGTGTCACCCCAGTGCAACTCATATCTGGTGTAACAGTAGTGTACATTTAAAAAAAAAAAAAAAAAACACTTTTTTGACTGTGTTAAATAATAGCAGTCATTTTCCTTCAAACGTGTGCGTTTCAGTGCCTGCCTGCCAGGGCACAGTGTCACCCCAATGCAACTCATATCTGGTGTAACAGTAGTCTAGATTTTAAAAAAACAACACTTTTTTGACTGTGTTAAATAATAGCAGTCAGTTTATTTCACACGTGTGCGTTTCAGTGCCTGCCTGCCAGGGCACAGTGTCACCCCAATGCAACTCATATCTAGTGTAACAGTAGTGTACATTTAAACAAAAAAAAACAAACACTTTTTTGACTGTATTAAATAATAGCGGTCAGTTTCCTTCACACGTGTGCGTTTCAGTGCCTGCCTGCCAGGGCACAGTGTCACCCCAGTGCATCTCATATCTGGTGTAACAGTAGTCTAGATTTTAAAAAAACAACACTTTTTTGACAGTGTTAAATAATAGTAGTCAGTTTCCTTCACACGTGTGCGTTTCAGGGCCTGCCAGGGCACAGTGTCACCCCAGTGCAACTCATATCTGGTGTAACAGTAGTGTAGATTTAAAAAAACAACAACACTTTTTTGACTGTGTTAAATAATAGCAGTCAGTTTCCTTCACACGTGTGCGTTTCAGTGCCTGCCTGCCAGGGCACAGTGTCACCCCAGTGCAACTTATATCTGGTGTAACAGTAGTGTAGATTAAAAAAAAAAAAAACACTTTTTTGACTGTGTTAAATAATAGCAGTAATTTTCCTTCAAACGTGTGCGTTTCAGTGCCTGCCTGCCAGGGCACAGTGTCACCCGCCCAGTGCAACTCATATCTGGTGTAACAGTAGTCTAGATTTAAAAAAAAACAACACTTTTTTGACTGTGTTAAATAATAGCAGTCAGTTTCCTTCACACGTGTGCGTTTCAGTGCCTGCCTGCCTGCCAGGGCACAGTGTCACCCCAGTGCAACTCATATCTGGTGTAACAGTAGTGTACATTTAAAAAAAAAAAAACTTTTTTGACTGTGTTAAATAATAGCAGTCAGTTTCCTTCACACGTGTGCGTTTCAGTGCCTGCCTGCCAGGGCATAGTGTCACCCCAGTGCAACTCATATCTGGTGTAACAGTAGTGTACATTTAAAAAAAAAAAAAAACACTTTTTTGACTGTGTTAAATAATAGCAGTCATTTTCCTTCAAACGTGTGCGTTTCAGTGCCTGCCTGCCAGGGCACAGTGTCACCCCAATGCAACTCATATCTGGTGTAACAGTAGTCTAGATTTTAAAAAAACAACACTTTTTTGACTGTGTTAAATAATAGCAGTCAGTTTCTTTCACACGTGTGCGTTTCAGTGCCTGCCTGCCAGGGCACAGTGTCACCCCAATGCAACTCATATCTAGTGTAACAGTAGTGTACATTTAAACAAAAAAAAACAAACACTTTTTTGACTGTATTAAATAATAGCGGTCAGTTTCCTTCACACGTGTGCGTTTCAGTGCCTGCCTGCCAGGGCACAGTGTCACCCCAGTGCATCTCATATCTGGTGTAACAGTAGTCTAGATTTAAAAAAAACAACACTTTTTTGACAGTGTTAAATAATAGCAGTCAGTTTCCGTCACACGTGTGTGTTTCAGTGCCTGCCTGCCAGGGCATAGTCTCACCCCAGTGCAACTCATATCTGGTGTAACAGTAGTGTAGATTTAAAAAAAACAACACTTTTTTGACTGTGTTAAATAATAGCAGTCAGTTTCCTTAACACGTGTGCGTTTCAGTGCGTGCCTGCCAGGGCACAGTGTCACCCCAGTGCAACTCATATCTGGTGTAACAGTAGTGTAGATTTAAAAAAAAAAAAAAATTTTTGACTTTAATAGATTGAATAGCAGTTAGTTGTCTGCAAGCGTGTGTGTCAGGCCTACAGCATCTACTCTGCCAACTTCTGCCAGTGCACAGTGCCACTCATATATGTTGTCACAGTAGCTTGCACGCATAGTACCACTAATTGAAAAAAAAATGACAGGCAGAGGCAGGCCACCCCGCAGGGGCCGTCGTGTTTGTAGTGCTGTGATTCCCTTTGGCCCTAGAATAATGCCCAGTATTCAGAGGCCACGTACCCCGAACTCGAACATTTCTGAGGACATAGTTGACTGGATAACACAGGACACCCAATCTTCTACAGCTTCCGCTCGGAAACCTTGACGCACCATCCTCCTCCAGCTTAGCTTCGGGCACCTCTCAAGTTACCACTCGCCGCCTGCCGCCACCACCAACACTAGCACCACAGCCGCTTTACTTGATCTGTCAGAGGAGTTATTTACACATCAGTTGGAAGAAATGAGTGATAGTGATGCGCAACCATTATTGACAAAGGATGTAGATAACAGGGGTATGTCTCAGTCAGGCAGCATTACACACATGGACGTACAGTGTGACGATGAAGATGTTGTACCCGCTGCTGCTTCCTTTGTTGACTTGTCAGATACAAGTGAAGCGGTTGATGATGACGATGCGTTCATGGATGTTAAAAAAGTCTAGATTACCTCACCTTTATTAAGACGAATGAGGGATGAATCCCGACGGGACTGACAGTGGGCGATATATTCAACTAAAAAAGGCCTGATGAGATGAGCTGCCTTGGGCTAAAAATGGTACACACGCTGCTGTATTTGATCTCTGAATGCCGGATGACTTGCGTGACTTATCAGCCACCATTTAGGGTTCAAGCCGCAATGTTTTAGGGCACTTTCTGCCTGGGACACAAACATCAATTTTTCTGGCCGCTGCTACAGTAGCGGCTGCAACAATACCTAATTTTTCAGGCATGTGTACATGCCTAATTTTTCTGGCCTCTGGTGCTGCACTGTGGCTTCAAAAACCAAACCAAAAAAAAGGCACATAACAGGGATTAAACTGATAGGAATAGTACTACTTAAAGGGTCAGTAAACCTTAAAAAAAAATGTTATATAATTCTGCACATAGTGCAGAATTATATAACATTACATTAGCCAAACGTTTTAAATCATAATATTGCCTTTTTATTTTTAAAAAATATCGCCGTTTTACAGACCCGCTCTCTGGGCTCTGCTGAGCGGGTCTGTTGTTTTTACTGAGCGCATCGGGCCAGCTGTATAGTCACAGCCCGGCCCGACCGTGCCATTAGACACAATGCAGCTCGCTCCTGCTCTGTCTGACAGCGGGAGCGAGCTGCATTGTGTCTAATGGCGCGGTCGGGCCGGGCTGTGACTATACAGCTGGCCCGATGCGCTCAGTAAAAACAACAGACCCGCTCAGCAGAGCCCAGAGAGCGGGTCTGTAAAACGGCGATATTTTTTAAAAATAAAAAGGCAATATTATGATTTAAAATGTTTGGCTAATGTAATGTTATATAATTCTGCACTATGTGCAGAATTATATAACATTTTTTTAAGGTTTACTGTCCCTTTAACACACCACTCCTATCTGGTGGCACATTAGATTGCACGCGCAGTGCCCCAAATTTGAAGTAGGAGGACCGACCAAGCATCTTTTTCCATCTCCCGGTTCCTAAATTCGATGCCATATACACGTCCCTTGATAGGGGACGTAACAGGGATTAAACTGATAAGAATAGAACTACTTAACACACCACTCCTATCTGGTGGCACATTAGATTGCACGCACAGTGCCCCAAATTTGAAGTAGGAGGACTGAACAAGCATCTTTTTCCATCTCCCGGTTTCTAAAATCGATGCCATATAGACGTCCCCTGATAGGGGACGTAACAGGGATTAAATTGATAAGAATAGAACTACTTAACACACCACTCATATCTGGTGGCACATTAGATTGCACGCGCAGTGCCACAAATTTGAAGTAGGAGGACCGACCAAGAATCTTTTTACATCTCCCGGTTCCTAAAATCGATGCCATATACATGTCCCCTGATAGGGGACGTAACAGGGATAAAACTGATAAGAATAGAACTACTTAACACACCACTCATATCTGGTGGCACATTAGATTGCATGCGCAGTGCCCCAAATTTGAAGTAGGAGGACCGACCAAGAATCTTTTTCCATCTCCCGGTTCCTAAAATCGATGCCATATACACGTCCCCTGATAGGGGACGTAACAGGGATTAAAATGATAAAAATAGAACTACTTAACACACCACTCCTATCTGGTGGCACATTAGATTGCATGAGCAGTTCCCCAAATTTGAAGTAGGAGGACTGAACAAGCATCTTTTTCCATCTCCCGGTTACCTAAAATCGATGCCATATACACGTCCCCTGATAGGGGACGTAACAGGGATTAAACTGATAAGAATACAACTACTTAACACACCACTCATATCTGGTGGCACATTAGATTGCATGCGCAGTGCCCCAAATTTGAAGTAGGAGGACCGACCAAGAATCTTTTTCCATCTCCCGGTTCCTAAAATCGATGCCATATACACGTCCCCTTATAGGGGACGTAACAGGGATTAAACTGATAAGAATAGAACTACTTAGCACACCACTCCTATCTGGTGGCACATTAGATTGCACCCGCAGTGCCCCAAATTTGAAGTAGGAGGACCGACCAAGAATCTTTTTCCATCTCCCGGTTCCTAAAATTGATGCCATATACACGTCTCCTGATAGGGGACGTAACAGGGATTAAACTGATAAGAATAGAACTACTTAACACACCACTCATATCTGGTGGCACATTAGATTGCACGCACAGTGCCCCAAATTTGAAGTAGGAGGACCGACCAAGAATCTTTTTCCATCTCCCGGTTCCTAAAATTGATGCCATATACACGTCCCCTGATAGGGGACGTAACAGGGATTAAACTGATAAGAATAGAACTACTTAACACAGCACTCATATCTGGTGGCACATTAGATTGCACGCGCAGTGCCCCAAATTTGAAGTAGGAGGACCGACCAAGAATCTTTTTCCATCTCCCGGTTCCTAAAATCAATGCCATATACACGTCCCCTGATAGGGGACGTAACAGGGATTAAACTGATAAGAATAGAACTACTTAACACACCACTCCTATCTGGTGGCACATTAGATTGCACGCGCACTGCCCCAAATTTGAAGTAGGAGGACCGATCAAGCATCTTTTTCCATCTCCCGGTTCCTAAAATCAATGCCATATACATGTCCCCTGATAGGGGACGTAACAGGGATTAAACTGATAAGAATAGAACTACTTAACACACCACTCATATCTGGTGGCACATCAGATTGCACGCGCAGTGCCCCAAATTTGAAGTAGGAGGACCGACCAAGCATCTTTTTCCATCTCCCGGTTCCTAAAATCGATGCCATATACACGTCCCCTGATAGGGGACGTAACAGGGATTAAACTGATAAGAATAGAACTACTTAACACACCACTCATATCTGGTGGCACATTAGATTGCACGCACAGTGCCCCAAATTTGAAGTAGGAGGACCGACCAAGAATGTTACGTCCCCTGATAGGGGACGTAACAGGGATTAAACTGATAGGAATAGTACTACTTAACACACCTTATAATAACGCAGAGAGAGGCAATGCAGAGAGAGGAGTCTGAAGAAGAGGAGTAAGAGGAGGAAGGTGGCTTTGAGGAGGTGGAAGACCAAACACAGCAGGCGTCCCAGGGGGCTTGTTGTCACCTTTCGGAGACCCTTGGTGTTGTAAGTGGCTGGGTGGAGGAAGAAACCTTCAATGACATCAGTGAGGACAAGGAACGGGACATGGCTAGCTTGGTATCCAACCTTGTGCAAATGGGGAGTTTGCAGTTGTGAAATGGACTGTTTACGTTTTTTTGCGGTGCGTTAAAGGGACAGTCTAGGCCAAAATAAACTTTCATGATTCAGATAGAGCATGTAATTTTAAACAATTTTCCAATTTACTTTTATCACCAATTTTGCTTTTTCTCTTGGTATTCTTAGTTGAAAGCTTAACCTAGGAGGTTCATATGCTAATTTCTTAGACCTTGAAGCCCACCTCTTTCAGATTGCATTTTAACAGTTTTTCACCACTAGAGGGTGTTAGTTCACATATTTCATATAGATAACACTGTGCTCGTGCACGAGAAGTTATTTGGGAGCAGGCACTGATTGGCTAGACTGCAAGTCTTTCAAAAGAACTGAAAAAAGGGGTAGTTTGCAGAGGCTTAGATACAAGATAATCACAGAGGTTAAAAGTATATTATTATAAATGTGTTAGTTATGCAAAACTGGGAAATGGGTAATAAAGAGATTATCTATCTTTTAAAACAATAAAAATTCTGGTGTAGACTGTCCCTTTAAACGGGGAGTTTGGTCTGTCACTGTGAAGCGGGCGTAACCCTTACACTACCTGATCGATTCAACATCATACCTGATGTTTTAAAGCACGTTATTCCAAACAATTTAGGAATGTTAGGTGATTTATGCCCTTTATGGCTTAAAACCAGACTCTGCATCAACTATGTAATTTTCCATGGGAGTTTTGCCATGGATCCCCCTCCGGCATGCCACAGTCCAGGTGTTAGTCCCCTTGAAACAACTTTTCCATCACTATTTTGGCCAGAAAGAGTCCCTGTGGGTTTTAAAGTTTGCCTGCCTATTGAAGTCTATGGCGGTTCGCCCGTTCACGAACAGTTTACGGAAGTTCGCCGTTCTCTAACCCAAATTTTTATGTCCGCAACATAACTATGTAGAAGTAAAGAGGTCCGTTTGTTATACACACCAAGTGGCAATAATTACTCTTATAGCTGATAACAAATAGACCGGTAGTGGCCCAATATTGTCAAAAGGGGGGGGGACATATTTCCCCTCAACCATAAGGTGCACTATAAATTATGTATTGTTTTTTAGACTATATTAAAAAGTGAGGATCCTAATAATCCTTCAACAAGCTCCCTGACATGTTTTGCAGTAAAACCTTTTTCAAATAAATATCTCTCTATATCTTTATATATTGATTTATAGGTCACGATATATATTTGGCAAACAAAATATACAGATATGCATATATAAATATATGTTTAAAAATAAAAAGAACATAAGGGATGTAAGTTATTACTAACGTACTTTTAGATTTGGCGCAGTTGTTCTAGCATGGTGTTGGGTAAGCACACAAGCGATAACTAATAGGTTTTATTTAGCACACCCCAAAGTCTATCTGAAATCCTGAAGTTAAAGCGCGTTTATGACTTTTGCTTGTGTGCTACCATTTTACTTTCAATTTGTAAAACACACTCTAATACAGCTGCACTCATTTTTTACTATAACCACAGTTAGCGTTTGAGCAGTAAAAAATAGAGTTCCATTTATAATCTGACCCATAGTTTTGTAGGGTATATGGTGAAAAAAATTACATACTCGGAAGAATGAGATTATGGGGCCTATTTATTAAGCTCCATATGGAGTTTGAAGCCCTGTTTTTCTGGCGAGCCTTCAGGCTGCTCCATAACCTGTCTGCCTGCTCTGAGGAGGCGGACAGCGATTGCCAGAAATCAACCCAATTGAATACGATCGGGTTGATTGACACCCCCTGCTAGTGGCCAATTGGCTGCGAATCTGCAGGGGTCGACGTTGCACCAGCAGTTCACAAGAACTGCTGGTGCAATGCTAAATGCGGAGAGCGTAATGCTGTCTGCATTCAGCGATGTCTGTCAGACATGATCCGCTGATCGGATCATGTTGGACAGACATTTGATAAATAGGCTCCTATGTCTTTTTTTTTAATTTAATTAAAATGCCCTTTTAAGACAAAATCTCACAAACCAGTACATCCAAAGTTTTTTGTAAGTTTAATAAGACAAACCATTTGCTATGTGCCTTCAACAAACTAAGGCTTAGGGGTCGCTGTGGTGGATCATGTCCGCCAGACATCGCTGAATGCCGACAGCATACGCTGTTGGCATTTAACATTGCACAAGCAGTTCTTGTGAAATACTTGTGCAATACCACCCCCTGCAGATTTCCGGCCAATCACCCGCTAGCAGGGGGTGTCAATAAACCTGATCGTATGAGATTGGGTGGATTGATGTTCGCAGCCTCAGAGGAGGTGTACGAGTTAAGGAGCAGCGTGCTCGCACGCAAACAGCTATATTCAGGGCAATTCAGGCCGTGATAAACCAGCCCTATAGAATTAATGTGATTAGTAAAAATTGAGCCACTATAAAAAAAAAATCTAGCAACAGCAATCTTCAGTCGCATTAACCTGGCGCATGTTAAATTTGACTTTGCTCGAGCAAATGTGTTTACTTTCAACTTGTAAAACGCACACAAATTAATGTGCCTGCGATATTTCAGTATTGTGCAAATGTTAACGTTAACGTGCCACTTGTAATCTAGCCCAATATCAGATCCTATAGAATTCAGCAAAATTGCTGCAACAAATCTAATTTTCAGACCTATAAAAACAAATAAAAAACTACATAGGTCATATCAAGTGTCAAAAGTATTTTACCCCCTGATTATGGTCAGTAATTATTTAGGAAAACATATGCTAGTTTAGGTTCTGCTAACCCATAAGCAAGGAACCAGAATATATTTTTTTAATTAGTTCTTATGAGAATAAAAAAACAACAACATTGAAGTAATATATCAATCAACAAAAATATATTTTATCTTACTGATACTGTTGTATAATTCATCCAATTGATCAAATATATTTGTAGATTAAACCTAAAATTAATATAAAACCAAAAAAAAATATTGATACAGACAGAGCATACAATTTTTAAAAAAGTTTCCAAATTTACTTCTATTATCAATTTTATTTTGTTGCCATTCTTTTTTGAAGAGATTCCTAGGTAGACATCTGTAGAACTACAACAAGGCAGTAAATAGAGCTGCCATCTTGTGCTCTTACAAATGGATACAATTCTTGCAAAACTGCTGCCATACAGTGCTCTAGACATGTGCACCCTCCGGTAAAAAAAAGAGGACAAAGAAAATTTGGTAATAGAAGTAAATAAGTTGTTTAAATGTGCATGCTCTATCTGCATCATGAAAGAAAAAATGTGGGTCTCATGTCCCTTTAATGTAGCAAGTACTCCTAAAGGTTTTTGCAATAAGTACCAGCTGCAAAAAAAAATGAATACGCTAAAAAATAAGACAATTGAGCACTAAAATATGACAAATTGGTAAAATACGTTTCTGTTCTCAGGAACTTGTTTTAAAACCCAGTTTTACTGAATGTAATGTATACAAATATTAGAGTAACAAATAATAAAAAAAGCAACAAATTGGGACATTACAGACACCAAACATATAATTATTTAACCCCTTAATGACCAGCAGCGTACTCTGTAGGTCGCTGGTCTTTCTATGGGGGTGTGGTTTCCAAAAGCGTGGTCTCGCTGTCAGCTGGGACATCACAAACACCACACATATAGTTATTTAACCCCTTAACTACCAGCAACGTAGTCTGTATGTCACTCGTCTTTTTATGGTGGGGTTGTTTTAAAAAACGTGGCCTCGCTGCCAGCAGCGAGAGCGTGCTAATATAATAAGTCTGCAGGAGAGAGGGTCTAATAACAGCAAGACCAGCCCTGTCAAACCCATTTACAATTGCTCGCGGGAAGTCCAGCCCTGTCAAACCCAGAAAAAACCCTTAACAACCAGCAACGTACAGGGTATGTAGCAGTTGTTAAGGGGTTAATATAATGTATCTTACGTTAGAAAAGAAAGATGTGATGAGAGTAGGCTTATATCACATTTCTGCATCTAACATCATCACATACACAACTTATCAGGCTAATTTCATTCTCAGATACTTGGGTATAGAACACTTCACCACACACATTTCACCATATCATCATTCCCTTGTGATATTTTACTGTGGTTCTATGTCTCCTTGATACATTTTCACAGTGATATACAGTACACATTACCTGGCACTTTCCCTGTGACACACTTCATATCAGCTTTTCTCTACTCCAGTCCTCAAATGACACTATATATCCAGGGTCTAAGGATTTCCTTACCTGAGCACAGGTGAGTCAGTCAGAGTAAGTGAGCAGCTGATTCACCCAGATGGGGAATTAAAATCTGACCAGTTAGAGGTACTTTAGGGTAGAACTGAGAAACACTGGTTTATGTGACACAGTAAACATTTACATTAGATTCATCAGGGTAAAACATAATGAAAGTTGCCTGTGTTGGAGTAGCCCTCACCAAATATCCACTTACCGCAAGTGGCAGGTGTACCACAGGTTTTGAAAAAATCAAGCTGAGGAGTCACCCAATAAGAAAACTAAGAAAAAAAAAGAAAATAAGCTAAGTTAAAGGTCCATTCAATAAGTAGAATGGCATAATAAAGTGTCAATAGTACTTAATCTCAAATGAGTAGTATATTTTTTTCTGACAAATTTCAAAGTTAGTGTAAGCATCAATTAGTTTCTTAAACCAATGGGAAAAGCATATTTCAACTTAATAAATATTTGAAAATTTCTAGTTTTGATTTTTTTTTTTTGTCCTATATATTCTCTGAGGCATAATTATATTGACATTATGTTAATATTATTTTGAAAAACATAAACATATTAAATATTGTAAAATTGCACATTGTTGGTGGCAATCATGAAATCTATTTGCAGTCAAGTAAAATTGCACCATTATTCTTTCTGAATGACATTAAAAGTATGGCATTTCCATTAAGGCATTAATACTACATGAACCTATTACATGTTTCCACATAATTACTAGCCTAATTGGGGATGGTATGGAAATATTCAATACATTTGAAAACCATAAAGATAAATATGTCAAAGTTTCTAGAAATATTTATCATGGAAATATAGCCGTTATTCTCTCGTTTTAATGTCCATAAATTCTGAAAGATGCTAATTTACATAAACTATTAGAAAACATAAATGCTCTCAGTTAAATCAATGTGAATTTATTTATGTTGTTTTGTTTACGAGTTATTGAAGTCCATTCACACTGTTCTTAAAAAAAAGTTTTCCCTTTTTTTGTAAAATCTGTTGAATAAAATTTAATTCACTTTAAAATTAAATACAATTTTCAGTATTTTCAAAAATATTTATTTTCTATTATACATGTCATTAAAAAACATTACTTTTTTGAATGATTAAAATACATTTATGTTACCTAGGGAATTATTCTAAAACACTAAATAATTATTTGAGTTTACCCAGTATTAGCAGTTTAGCTAAATATCTGTATTTAAAGCAGAGCTTTCCAAACTTTTCATGTTGGTGACACACTTTTTAGACCTACATCATTTTGCGACACGGTAACTAATTCAGTTGTACTAGCAAAAAGGAGGTTAAACTAACTTGTTTTAAAATATACAGACACATACATAAATTATATAATAATATGTATTTACAAGTAACAGTATGTATGTGCAAGAATTAAAAAAAAAGTTTAATAAAACCAATCGCTACTTACTATTTTAATGGGATTTATGAGGTTGATGGGATGAACACAATTTCTGAATATTTAGTGGAATATTAGATAAAGATACTCGCATTTCATCATCAAGGATTTTTAAGCTTCCACTTCCTATCCATATATCAAGAGCAGGAGCAGCAATGCACTACTGGGAGCTAGCTGCAAAAAAAAACCTTTGACTTCAGCTCAGCGTTTAAGCTGCCGCCCTCAAAACTCCGTGAGCCCTACTGACTACTGCCCTCGCTGCAAACACACTGCTGTCCCACTCACTGACTACACATGCAGTCACGAGCCGATTAAGGAGACTACACGTGCAGTCAGGAGCCAATGTGCCTCCAAAGCCACCAATGGGAATAGTTTCAGTTCCCACTGAGCTGCGCCAATTGGTTAAGATGATCTGTGACCCACTAGGTATCAATCATGTGTCAACCATGTGATATGCAGAGCAGGCAGGCGGAAAGTCAGAAACCAAAAAAAAAATTTTTTTTAAAAATTTAATTTAAAAAAAAATTGTGCTGAAGCAGGGACACACCTACACACTGCTGCCGACACACTAGTGTGTCCCGACACACAGTTTGGAAAGCACTGATTTAAAGGGACAGTAAAAACATTGAATTTGTAATGTAATGGCCCAGATTCCATGTTAAAACAGAATTACCAGAGAATTTTTAGCACAGCCGATATCTGTTTAGTGCACACTATACTTCCAATAATCATATGCTCTACTGAGTATGCCCAAGACGGCTGCCTCACCCTTTCACTTCTCCTGAACTTTTCTAGCAAATAATGGACTATCCTGCAAAAGATAACAAAATATCTTCTATGTATTTTTTCCTTTTGACTGTGTGCCACAAATCTCTTTTCAAAGTTAGCAAATTGCATTCCTATTGTGGGATTGGCACTGGACTACCTTGTGGTCATGCACAGTGGTTAAACTGGACATATCCTTCCTATACAGGGAGTGCAGAATTATTAGGCAAGTTGTATTTTTAAAGGGTTAATTTTATTATTGAACAACAACAATGTTCTCAATGAACCCAAAAAACTCATTAATATCAAAGCTGAATAGTTTTGGAAGTAGTTTTTAGTTTGTTTTTAGTTATAGCTATTTTAGGGGGATATCTGTGTGTGCATGTGACTATTACTGTGCATAATTATTAGGCAACTTAACAAAAAACAAATATATACCCATTTCAATTATTTATTTTTACCAGTGAAACCAATATAACATCTCAACATTCACAAATATACATTTCTGACATTCAAAAACAAAACAAAAACAAATCAGTGACCAATATAGCCACCTTTCTTTGCAAGGACACTCAAAAGCCTGCCATCCATGGATTCTGTCAGTGTTTTGATCTGTTCACCATCAACATTGCGTGCAGCAGCAACCACAGCCTCCCAGACACTGTTCAGAGAGGTGTACTGTTTTCCCTCCTTGTAAATCTCACATTTGATGATGGACCACAGGTTCTCAATGGGGTTCAGATCAGGTGAACAAGGAGGCCATGTCATTAGATTTTCTTCTTTTATACCCTTTCTTGCCAGCCACGCTGTGGAGTACTTGGACGCGTGTGATGGAGCATTGTCCTGCATGAAAATCATGTTTTTCTTGAAGGATGCAGACTTCTTCCTGTACCACTGCTTGTAGAAGGTGTCTTTCCAGAAACTGGCAGTAGGACTGGGAGTTGAGCTTGACTCCATCCTCAACCCGAAAAGGCCCCACAAGCTCATCTTTGATGATACCAGCCCAAACCAGTACTCCACCTCCACCTTGCTGGCGTCTGAGTCGGACTGGAGCTCTCTGCCCTTTACCAATCCAGCCACGGGCCCATCCATCTGGCCCATCAAGACTCACTCTCATTTCATCAGTCCATAAAACCTTAGAAAAATCAGTCTTGAGATATTTCTTGGCCCAGTCTTGACGTTTCAGCTTGTGTGTCTTGTTCAGTGGTGGTCTTCTTTCAGCCTTTCTTACCTTGGCCATGTCTCTGAGTATTGCACACCTTGTGCTTTTGGGCACTCCAGTGATGTTGCAGCTCTGAAATATGGCCAAACTGGTGGCAAGTGGCATCTTGGCAGCTGCACGCTTGACTTTTCTCAGTTCATGGGCAGTTATTTTGTGCCTTGGTTTTTCCACACGCTTCTTGCGACCCTGTTGACTATTTTGAATGAAACGCTTGATTGTTCGATGATCACGCTTCAGAAGTTTTGCAATTTTAAGAGTGCTGCATCCCTCTGCAAGATATCTCACTATTTTTGACTTTTCTGAGCCTGTCAAGTCCTTCTTTTGACCCATTTTGCCAAAGGAAAGGAAGTTGCCTAATAATTATGCACACCTGATATAGGGTGTTGATGTAATTAGACCACACCCCTTCTCATTACAGAGATGCACATCACCTAATATGCTTAATTGGTAGTAGGCTTTCGAGCCTATACAGCTTGGAGTAAGACAACATGCATAAAGAGGATGATGTGGTCAAAATACTCATTTGCCTAATAATTCTGCACTCCCTGTAGTGGAGAGACAACAATACATCATTGGATACAACTGGATACATGTTACTACAATAGAAAGTACTACACCTCAGTGAATGCAGCTGGAAATATCCTAACTACATTGGAAAAGCAAGAATTACTGTCAACCATATAGAATCAGTCCAGGATTAGACCCTATTGCTAAAGTAAATATATCACACACACTAGCACACTGAGAGAAACACAGGACGTGGCTCACTCAGTAATAAGAAAGCAATAAAGCAGAACTGAGTACTTACAGCAGATGCATGAATACAGGAGAGCTGTGTACTGAATTCTTGGAGACAGGCAGCTGAGAGCCGGCAAAGCAGAGGACAGTAAATCCTTAAGGCAGGAAAAGGTTAGTCCAAGAGTGTGGTCAGGCAAACAGAGGTCAGTTTCACTTTATGGCAGGTAGTGAGTAGTCCAAAAGAGTGGTTAGGCAAAGCAGAGGTCATTATCACTTTATGGAAGGCAGAGGGTAGTCCAAGAGAGTGGTCAGACAAAGCAGTGGTAAGTATCACTTTATAGCAGGCAGAGTCCAGGAGAG
Organism: Bombina bombina; assembly: GCF_027579735.1. Classification (NCBI taxonomy): domain Eukaryota; kingdom Metazoa; phylum Chordata; class Amphibia; order Anura; family Bombinatoridae; genus Bombina; species Bombina bombina. The sequence goes on from NC_069499.1 coordinate 900,643,469, forward strand.
TGGTCAGGCAAAGCAGAGGGTAATCCAAGAGAGTGGTCAGGCAAAGCAGAGGTCAGTAACATTTTATGGCAGGCAGAGGGTAATTAGGCACAAAGGAACACAGGACAAAAAGCACATACCTAGGATACAGAATTAATCCAACAAACGGGTTCAGAAGATTCATTCCACCAGAGATTTAAAGGCCCTCCTGACATCATCAGAGTGGGTTGGCTGGGAGACTGCATCAAGTTGCTAAGCAACATGAAGCTATCGAGGAGAGCAGAGGGATCTGGGAGCCATGACAACACAACGATGATTGGATCCATGACAGTACCCACTTCTTAATGTTCCCTCCTGGAGACAGGACCTGGTTTGGAAGGATGAGCCTTATGGAAGGCCTTGATCACTGCAGGAGCATGGATCTGACGGGCTGGTACCCAAGCTCGGTCGGTAACTGGATAGTCCTTTCATTGGATGAGATAATACAAAACTTAGCCACCAAGTCTGGAATCCAGGAAATGCCTCACTTCAAACTCGGGTTGTCCATCATCTATAAAAGGAGGAGGAGATGTTTTCTTTTTGGAATATTTATTGTGGTTGGCAGATTTGAGGAGAGAGACATGAAAAAATGGATGGATCGTGAGATTCTTGGGGAGAGCTAAGCGATAACCATTAGAGCAGACTTGGTTCATGATATGACAAGGACCCACATAGTGAGGGCCTAGTTTTGTAGAAGGTTGTTTGAGATGTAAGTGTTGTGTGGATATCCAAACCTTCTCTTCACAACAGTACTTGGTTGCCTCTTTACATTTGTGATCAGCACAAAATTAATAATGTTTGAAAGCTTTGGAGAGGAGTTGACGGATTCACTGCCAATGTCCACAAAGTCTTTGGCAGACAGATAAGCAGTGAGTACCCTAGAGATGTAGGTAGATACAGAAAAGATTCTGGGTTTGAATCATTAAGTCACTTTAAATGGTGAGGGCTTCAGAGAAGAATTACAATAGGAATTATGAGCTAACTCAGCAAGAAGCAACAACTGGGCCCAATGAGAATGTAGATGATCCACATAGTGTCTCAGGTATGTCTCCAGACACTGGTTATCCCTCTCAGTTTGACCGTTAAAATGAGGGTGGTGTGATATAGATAGAGATATGGTAGGGCCAAACTGCTTACAAAGCGATCTCCAAAACTGAGAAACAAACTTTACTCCTCTGTCAGATACAATATTGAGTGGGAAACCATGCAATCTTACAATATGCTGAAAAAAGAGTTCAGAGAGTTTTTTAGCTGATGGTAATCCAGGTAAAGGAACAAAATGAGAGGATTTAGTAAATCTGTCAACTGTTACCCAAATAGTATTGTTACCGTCTGAGAGTGGCAATTCAGTAATAAATTCTATGGACAGATGAGGCCAAGGTTGATGAGGAATGGGAAGAGGTTGAAGTAGACCCAAAGGAAGATGATGTGCTGTTTTATTGGATGAACATACTGTACAGATAGAAACATAGTCCTTAACATCCTTTTCTAAAGAGGGCCAGCAGTCATGTTGTCTAAGTATTGCTGATTCCATAAAGTATTGCTGATTCCAAGATGTCCAGCAAGGACATTATCATGGGCCCAATGCAGCAGTTTAGAGTGGAGGCACTCAGGAACAAAAAGAAGACCTTTGGGGGGTTTATAATCAGAATGGAGATTCACCTGAGCAGTACATAATTTTGCAGAGTAGAGACTGAGAGTTGAGCTTTTTTTCATTAAGGATGAAGGATATTGCCTGGTTCTTGTTGTACTGAGTTGACCGGTTGAAACTGTATGGAAAGGGCATCAGCTTTAATATTTTTAGTACTTGGGATGTAGGAGACAACATAGTAAAATTTAAATAAGTACATCGACCATCTAGCCTGGTGAGAGTTCAGGCGTCTAGCTGTTTGGAGGTAGAGTATATTTTTGTGATTAGCTAGGATCATGAAAGGCTGAGTAGTACCATTTAACAAATGCTCCATTTGTCCAAAGCCATCTTGATAGCTAATATCTCTTTGTTTCCAACATCATAGTTTTGTTCGGATGAGTTTAATTTTTTAGAGAAGAAACCCACAGAATGGATCTTACCGGATTCTGGGTTACGTTGGGAAAGAGCCACTCCCACCACTATAGAGGAAGCATCGACCTCCAAGATGAAGTTTAGGGTCAGGATGACATACTCAAATGTGACTATCTGTCCTACTTTGTCCATATATCATTTCACCTGAATACTACTAGCACACAAGGGTGCTCTGCTCAAATATGAGTACCTGTCCTACTTTGTCCATGTATCATTTCACCTGAACCTACTGATACACACATGAGGCACCCCTCTATCTGACATAGGATTGGAGCAGAAGAAAAAGCCAATTTGAGAGTTTAAAAAACCACAGCAGTCCTCAGGGTTACCATCATATTTGTCAGGAAGGTGTATCCTTGGATTAGGGTGCCCTTCAGGGTGGACAGCTGGGATGGCAGTACTGGAACTGGGAGGAGCAACTGCGGTAGGGTTGGATTGCATTGGGGCAGCCAAAGTTTGTAGCTAAGCATCAATCTGATCCAATTTAAAGTCCAAGGATTGTAAATGGGCTGCATTACAACCCAGAAGTTGTCCTTGGTGGGTCCCGGTCCTGGTCAGCTCAGTGGGGTCCATATTATGGCCATTTGTACTGTCAGCCGTATAGAATCAGTCCAGGACTAGATAAAATTGATATAGTGGATATATCACACACACTAGCATACTGAGAGAAACCCAGGATGTGACCCACTCAGTAATAAGAAAGTAATAATGCAGAATACACAGAACTGATTACTTACAGAAGATGCAGGGATACAGGAGAGCTGTGTACTGAATTATTGGAGACAGGAAGCTGAGAGCCGGCAAAGCAGAGGACAGTAAATCCTTAAGGCAGGAAAAGGTTAGTCCAAGAGAGTGGTCAGGCAAAACAGAGGTCAGTATCACTTTATGGCAAGTAGCAGGTAGTCCAAGAGAGGGGTCAGGCAAAGTAGAGGTCAGTATCACTTTATGGCAGGCAGAGGGTAATCCAAGAGAGTGGTTTGGATAAAGCAGAGGTCAGTATCACTTTATGGCAGGTAGTCCAAGAGAGTGGTCAGGCAAAGCAGAGGTCAGCATCACATTATGGCAGGCAGAGGGTAATCCAAGAGAGTGGTCAGGCAAAGCAGATGTCATTATCAGTTTATAGCAGGCAGAGGATAATCAGGCACAAAGGAACACAGGACAAAAAGCACATACGCAGGATACAGAATGAATCCAACAAACGGGCCGATAAGATTCGTTCTGCCAGAGATTTAAAGACCCTCCTGACGTCATCAGAGTGGATCGGCTGGGAGACCGTATCACGTTGCTAAGCAACGTGAAGCTATCAAGGAGAGCAGACGGATGGGGGAGTCGTGGCAACACGGCAATGATCGGATCCATGACAATTACATATGGTACTGTAGCGATGCCTTGGACCACACATTTAAATTGCCCGCATACTGAAGGAAATCCAACAAATATGATTAATCTCCGGTAAAATAATTTATATGCAGCTTAGAAAATCTTGTAAATATCCTTATTTATTTGGTAAAACAGACTATTTTCATTCAACAGGACATTTTACTAAACTGCTTCATAATCTACACACCCATGTGGTCTTATCAGACTGGATCTATGGAATCTACAACTTAAAGCATTCTCTTACCTCAGTCAACCTCAAATTTTCACACCTCATTTAGAGCCTCAAAACAAAATGTACTCCTACACCGCTTGTATTGTGTGTTCACTGTGCAAACCAAGAGCAATGCTTACTATTACAACGTCACAAATATCATTTTTTAATGGATATTGACCTTTTGAAGAAAACACATAGAGGCGGGCAAACAAAAAGTATATAAAGCAAATGTCCTTCACCTCAGACTACAACACTTTCAGTCATACTCCCATCAAGGATTCAGCACTAATCACAAAGAACAAAAATTCTCATCCCCTGAATTACTGCATTAAGACTGTGTTCTTTAATGAGAGATCTTAAAAAAAAATGATGCATTTACTGGACTTTACCCAAGCTTTCCCTTCTGCTACTCATAAGCATGGGCGTACAAACCAGAGGGATGGGGGTACATATCCTCCCAAGGAAATCATGTGGGGACAGATAATGCAGAAATTAAAATCCCCCCCATTAAATGAGGGAGAAATTTGGTTTAACACAGGGCTGGAGCCCCCAAAAGACCCATGGCTGCTCGCCTACTAACCCCCGCCATCCACAGCTTGTTGCGGCCAGCTACACCTAAGGTGCCAGCTGGTTCCTTTCTAGGTTACACCCGTAATGTTGGCATCCTCTCCCCTGGTCTTCTGGCCATGTGAGATGCTGGGACTACTAGTTTCCTTGCCCCACGGATAGAAGATTCCTAAATTGCAAGAACAGCTCATATATACAGGGATGGGGAAACAAAATGTTAGCTGCAGAAGATGAGCTACATAAAGAACACACTGTGATCTGCAACACTGTAGGAGCCCATAATCCCACCAATGATACCTACTGCACCCAGGGGATATACAGGGCTGATAACCTCAGTAGTGACTGGTGGCTCTGTAACACGCCCATAAACTTTTTTTTATTAGTATAATAGTCTATAAAGGTGTAGGGCTACTGGGGGGGGGGGGGGTGGATTGACATAGGAACTGTACAGGACAAATTCCCCAGCTTCCTCTCTCAAATATAAAATGGGAATATTTTTTTAATTATTTTCTGCATAGCAGTCAAGTGTAATCTCGGCACATAGCCCCTACCTCCTCACTTCCCTTCCCTCTGTGCGGTGCTGTATTAATCAACATCAGCAGTTTTAAGTCAACAAGTGCCTATCTTGCTGCTACATACTCTCTCTATGTGCAGCAGCTAAACCTCTGCATCTTTCCTACTGCAGCCACATATGGAATGGCTACTATGCTGTCTAGTCACACTAATTTACACTAATTTATGCTTCTAATGAATTAGCTTAAAATTTCTTAGCTGGGCTGCTTTTTCTAAGAATGGCACCCTCCTTCCCTTATGACTCAGCTGCCCTCTGAGATCATATTGCACACTGTGCATGGGGCTAAGAGAAAATAGAAGAGAAAATATTTAAGTTTCTTTATTTCCTTGTGTTTTTGTGTTTGTACATGTATTAGTATGTACATTTATTATGTATGTTTTTGTGTAAATGTTTACGTATTTATGTGTGTGTGTATATATTTATGTATGTATTTATATGTGTGTTTGCATGTTTATTTATGTATGTGTATGTATTTATGTAAAAAGAAAGTGCACTGTAAACTGTAGTGATGCTATATGACTAAAAGATATATGGGCCGATTTAACAAGGTCTGTATAGGACCCAATGCCTTCAGGCTCGCTGGAAAAAGCAGTTAAGAAGCTGCAGTATTAAGACTGCTGCTCCTTAACTCATACGCCTCCTCTGAGGCCACAGTCTGCAATCCACCTGATCGTGTACGATCTGGTTGATTGACACCCCCTGCTTGTTCATAAACAATAAAATTAGATATAATCTTAAAAAAATCGATAGTTAAAAATTGAGTCCAGAATATTGATCCTGCAAGTGGACAATATAAATATATGTCTTGCAGGTACGATTGCTGCATACAAATAGGCAACAAAGTGTACATGCAGAGAACAGTACATCTCTTTTGCAATGAACCAAACATCCGGACTTTCATCTGAATAGAATTCAGAAGCCTTCTAGGGACTAATCACTCAACTTCTTTCCTACGCATTTCATTCTTTGACAAAAAACCTTCCTCAGGGTGTAGTATGTACAGTATTTATGTATGTTTAAGTATTTGTATGTATGCTAAAGTTTATATGTATTTATGTGTGTGAATGGCAAATTAAGGGTGCCATAAGGGAGAAAAAGATTCCACCTGGCATAAATACATTTAAAATTTGATATCCAGCCAGATATGATTACGTTTCTGTGCCCATGTCCATAAGAGTGGCCACACACATTCAGCTAGATTACGAGTTTTGCGTTATGAGTGTAAAAGCATAGTTATGCTTCATAATGCAGCTTTTTCCCTAACGCCGCTATTACAAGTCTTGTAGGTATAGGTGTACCGCACACCTTTTTGGCCGTCATGCAACGTCACTACTGCACTTTTAAAAAAGTCCTTTTTCAATAGGACTCCCATAGCGCCGGCATTACGAGTTTGCCTGGGAGGCCAAAAAGTGAGCGGTACACTCTATAACCACAAGATCTGTACCGCCTTTTAAAGTCAGTAGTTATGAGATTTACGTTACAAAGCTGTAGCATAAAACTCATAACTAAAGTGTTAAAAAGTACACTAACACCCATAAACTACCTATTAACCCCTAAACTGAGGCACCCCCACATCGCAAACACTATAATAAATGTTTTAACCCCTAATCTGCCGCCACTATTAAAAATTATTAACCCCTATTCTGCCGCTCCCCGACATCGTCACCACTATAATAAACCTATTAACCCCTAAACCGCCGCCCTCCCGCATCGCAAACACTATTTAAATATTATTAACCCCTAATCTGCCCTCCGCCCACACTGCCGCTATAATAAACCTATTAACCACTAAACCGCAAGCCCCCACAACAAAATATACTAAATTAAACTATTAACCCCTAAACATCATTACATAATTATATTAACCCCTAAACCTAACCCTAACGTAACCCTAAGCCGAACCCTAACCCTAACAAATATGATTAAAATAAATCTAAATAAACCTTACAATTATTACCTAAATAATTCCTATTTAAAACTAAATACATACTTACCTATAAAATAAAATCTAAGCTAGCTACAAAATAACTAAAAGTTATAATATTGTAGCCATCTTAGGTTTTATTTTTATTTCACAGGTAAGTTTGTTTTTATTTTAACTAGGTAGACTAGTTATTAAACTACCTAAATACAAAGTTACCTGTAAAATAAAACCTAACCTGCCTTACACTAAAACCTAACATTACAATAAAATAAAATAAATTAATAAAATACAGCTATCTAAATTACAAAAAATAAACACTAAATTACACAAAATAAAAAATGAAATTATCAAAAATAAAAACAAATTACTCCTAATCTAATAGCCCTATCAAATTAAAAAAGGCCCCCCAAATAAAAAAAAACCTAGCCTACACTAAACTTCCAATAACCCTTAAAAGGGCCTATTGTGGGGCATTGCCCCAAAGATAACAGCTCTTTTACCTCTAAAAAAAAATACAAACTCCCCCCAACAGTAAAACCCACCACCCACACAACCAAACCCCCCAAATAAAATCTAAATAAACCTGAAAAGGTCATTTGGATGGGCATTACCCTTAAAAGGACATTTAGCTCTTTTACGGTGCCCAAACCCTAAGCTAAAAATAAAACCCACCCAATAAAACCTTTAAAAAAACCGAACACTAACCCCCAACGATCCACTTACAGTTTTCGAAGACCGGACATCCATCCTCATCCAGGCGGCAGAAGTCTTCATCCAAGCAGGCAGAAGTCCTCATCGAAGCCAGCAGAAGTCTTCATCCAAACCATCAGAAGTCTTCATCCAGACAGCATCTTCTATCTTCATACATCCGGCGCGGAATGGGTTCATCTTCAAGACATCCAGCACAGAGCATTTTCTTCTTCCAATCGTCGCTGGAAAATGAAGTTCACTTTAAGTGATGTCATCCAAGATGGCGTCCCTTACATTCTGATTGGCTGATAGCCAATAGGAATTAAAGGGGAAAAAATCCTATTGGATGTTGCAATCAGCCAATAGGATTGAGCTTTCATCTTATTGGCTGATCCAATCAACCAATAGGATTGAGCTCACATTCTATTGGTTGATTGGAATAGCCAAAAGAATGCGAGCTCAATTCAATTGGCTGATTGGATCAGCGAATAGGATGTAAGCTTAATCCTATTGGCTGATTACAACAACCAATAGGATTTTTTCCCCTGGGTTGATAGAATTCTATCAGCCAATCGGAATGTAAGGGACGCCATCTTGGATGACATCACTTAAAGTGAACTTTATTTTTCTGCGACGATCGGAAGAACAGGATGCTCCGTGCCGGATGGATGAAGATAGAAGATGCCGTCTGGATGAAGACTTCTGCACGCTTGGATGAAGACTTCTGCTGGCTTCGATGAGGACTTCTGCCTGCTTGGATGAAGACTTCTGCCGGCTTCGATGAGGACTTCTGCCTGCTTGGATGAAGACTTCTGCTGCCTGGATGAGGATGGCTGTCCGGTCTTCAAAAACTAAGTTAGTGGATTGTCGGGGGTTAGTGTTAGGTTTTGTTAAGGGTTTATTGGGTGGGTTTTATTTTTAGCTTAGGATTTGGGCACCATAAAAGAGCTAAATGCCCTTTTAAGGGCAATGCCCATCCAAATGCCATTTTCAGGGCAATGGTTAGCTTAGGTTTATTTAGATAGAATTTTATTTGAGGGGGTTGGTTGTGTGGGTGGTGGGTTGTACTTTTGGGGGGAGTGTTTGTATTTTTTTTACAGGTAAAAGAGCTGTTATCTTTGGGACAATGCTCCGTAAAATGCCCTATTGGCAGTTTAGTATAGGCTAGTTTTTTTTTTTATTTTGGGGGGACTTTTATATTTTGATGGGGCTATTAGATTAGGAGTAATTCGTTTTTATTTTTGATAATTTCATTTTTTATTTTGTGTAATTTAGTGTTTATTTTTTTGTAATTTAGATAATTGTATTTTATTAATATATTTTATTATATTGTAATGTTAGGTTTTAGTGTAAGGCAGGATAGGTTTTATTTTACACGTAACTTTGTATTTATTTTAACTAGGTAGCTAGTAAATAGTTAATAACTATTTACTAACTAGTCTACCTAGTTAAAATAAATACAAACCTGCCTATGAAATAAAATAAAACCTAAGATAGATAAAATATAACTATTAGTTATTTTGTAGCTACCTAAGGTGTTATTTTATAGGTAAGTATGTATTTAGTTTTAAATAGGAATTATTTAGGTAATAATTGTAAGTTTTATTTAGATTTATTTGAATTATATTTAAGTTAGGGGGTGTTAGAGTTAGGTTTAGGGGTTAATATATTTATGTACTGTTAGTAATGTGGGAGACCAGAGGTTTAGGGGTTAAAATCTTTAGTATAGTGGCTGCGACATTGGGGGTGGCAGATTTGGGGCTAATAAGTGTAGGTAGGTGGTGGCGATGTTGTGGGCGGCAAGATTAGGGGTTAATAACTGTAATGTAGGTGGCGGCGAAATTAGGGGCGGCAGATTAGGGGTTAATAACATTATGTAGGTGGCGGCGATGTTGGGGGCGGCAGATTAGGGGTTAATAACATTATGTAGGTTGCGGCGATGTCGGGGACGGCAGATTAGGGGTGTTTAGACGTGTTTTTTATGTTAGGGTGTTAGGTTTAAACATAACTTTTTCTTTCTCCATAGACATCAAAGGGGCTGCGTTACGGAGCTTTTGTTTCTGCGATCGCAGGTGTTAGGCATTTTTTTTGGCCAGCTCTCCCCATTGATGTCTATGGGGAAATCGTGCACGAGCACGTCAATGCAGCGCTTGTATTTGGGTGAGGTATGGAACTCAACGCCACCATATCGCCCACGCAAGCCGGGCTTTTTCAAACCTGTAATAGCAGAGCTACAGGGAGTGCAGAATTATTAGGCAAATGAGTATTTTGACCACATCATCTTCTTTATGCATGTTGTCTTACTCCAAGCTGTATAGGCTCGAAAGCCTACTACCAATTAAGCATATTAGGTGATGTGCATCTCTGTAATGAGAAGGGGTGTGGTCTAATGACATCAACACCCTATATCAGGTGTGCATAATTATTAGGCAACTTCCTTTCCTTTGGCAAAATGGGTCAAAAGAAGGACTTGACAGGCTCAGAAAAGTCAAAAATAGTGAGATATCTTGCAGAGGGATGCAGCACTCTTAAAATTGCAAAGCTTCTGAAGCGTGATCATCGAACAATCAAGCGTTTCATTCAAAATAGTCAACAGGGTCGCAAGAAGCGTGTGGAAAAACCAAGGCGCAAAATAACTGCCCATGAACTGAGAAAAGTCAAGCGTGCAGCTGCCAAGATGCCACTTGCCACCAGTTTGGCCATATTTCAGAGCTGCAACATCACTGGAGTGCCCAAAAGCACAAGGTGTGCAATACTCAGAGACATGGCCAAGGTAAGAAAGGCTGAAAGACGACCACCACTGAACAAGACACACAAGCTGAAACGTCAAGACTGGGCCAAGAAATATCTCAAGACTGATTTTTCTAAGGTTTTATGGACTGATGAAATGAGAGTGAGTCTTGATGGGCCAGATGGATGGGCCCGTGGCTGGATTGGTAAAGGGCAGAGAGCTCCAGTCCGACTCAGACGCCAGCAAGGTGGAGGTGGAGTACTGGTTTGGGCTAGTATCATCAAAGATGAGCTTGTGGGGCCTTTTCGGGTTGAGGATGGAGTCAAGCTCAACTCCCAGTCCTACTGCCAGTTTCTGGAAGACACCTTCTTCAAGCAGTGGTACAGGAAGAAGTCTGCATCCTTCAAGAAAAACATGATTTTCATGCAGGACAATGCTCCATCACACGCGTCCAAGTACTCCACAGCGTGGCTGGCAAGAAAGGGTATAAAAGAAGAAAATCTAATGACATGGCCTCCTTGTTCACCTGATCTGAACCCCATTGAGAACCTGTGGTCCATCATCAAATGTGAGATTTACAAGGAGGGAAAACAGTACTCCTCTCTGAACAGTGTCTGGGAGGCTGTGGTTGCTGCTGCACGCAATGTTGATGGTGAACAGATCAAAACACTGACAGAATCCATGGATGGCAGGCTTTTGAGTGTCCTTGCAAAGAAAGGTGGCTATATTGGTCACTGATTTGTTTTTGTTTTGTTTTTGAATGTCAGAAATGTATATTTGTGAATGTTGAGATGTTATATTGGTTTCACTGGTAAAAATAAATAATTGAAATGGGTTTATATTTGTTTTTTGTTAAGTTGCCTAATAATTATGCACAGTAATAGTCACCTGCACACACAGATATCCCCCTAAAATAGCTATAACTAAAAACAAACTAAAAACTACTTCCAAAACTATTCAGCTTTGATATTAATGAGTTTTTTGGGTTCATTGAGAACATGGTTGTTGTTCAATAATAAAATTAATCCTCAAAAATACAACTTGCCTAATAATTCTGCACTCCCTGTATAGGGATGTGAAATACCGCTTTTGTGGCGGTCGTTAATTTCCCTATAGCTTTCAAAACTCGGAATCTAGCTGTATAGCATGTATTCACCACTGAAGTAAAAGTCTAAAACCTAATAATAAACCCAGTCTTGTGGTCTTACCACCATTCTATTAACTTTTCTGTTACTAGGCACTCAAGTACCCCTGCTTTTGTAGAGATGAGAACTTATTGATCATTAAAGGGTTTGACCCCTCAGATACTCATGTCTAAGCTTGATCTTACATATATGTTAAACAGCTGTGACAACATCATCTCTCTGGTAGATCACTAAAATATAAATTTGAATAATTCCCTATATTCCATTGCTCAAATACGCACTTGACCCCTTAGTTTACTACATATCATAAGGTTCCATGGTTTGATAGTACCATTAAAGGCATGAAAAAGAAAGGGCGTGCTCTTTAATGGAGATGGAGAAAATTGCAGACAGTGGAGCATAAGCTTAAACTAATAGAAAAAACAAATGCTTACCAAAAAGCAATCACACAGAAAAAGTGAGATTTCCTCTCAAGAAATCACAAAAGCAAAATAAAAAAAAAAGACCAGACCAGCTTTTTTGCACAGTAAAAAAAAAACTGTGCAATCCAACTTGCCTAAAAAGTGTCTCAAACTTCACTCAGACAAAATGTGAGGAGCTTGCTGTCTTCTTTGCCAACAAAGGGTTAGATTATGAGAGGCATGCTAACTGTTGTGCACAAGCATTATCGGGTTCAACATTACAGGTTGAAAGTTAACACAATTGCTTGAGCGCAATGGAATTTAACGAGCGTTGTGATAGTGCGACTTCAGAACTCTGGTTAACTGTTACGCTCGAATATAAATTGTCACAAATACATCAAAAATTCATTTAAAGTACAGTTACACTAATAATAACACCACCTAATTAGAATTATTAAAAAAAATGTACATATCTGTATGTGTAAATATGTATTTATATGTATATATATAGTCCAGAAAGAGGGCACTCTCGCCTTCAGGTCAGCCACCAGGGTGCAGTCAAAAATATTTATAAATCCACTAAAAGGGCAAGCACTCACTCCAGTGGATTTATATACTCTATGTATATACAGTAAAACATCCATGTTATATGATCTGAGGAAACGTTAATCATTAAATAGTTTGTAAATGGAGAGTGCTGTTCTTGTGAGGTTTGTTGTGTATATATATATATATATATATATATATATTTATTTATATATATATATATATATATATATATATATATATATATATGTATTTACAGACATATACACATATATACACATAAATACATATGTATACATATTTAGACATTATATATAAGTGCATTGGAATCCTTTGGAGTCAAGTAGATAAAAAAATGTAAAATCATATTTATGCAATATTCATCCTATTATATAAAAGGCCAAGTGTGTTTGTCCGAAGCTGTCATGCGCAGTGGAGACAGCATGAGGACAAACACCTGGCCTTACCTGACATGCTTTTGCGGTGCAAGTGGGCGTGGCCAGATGTGGCTGGGTGTGGGTGTGGTCGGGGATGTGGTCGGGCGCGGTCGGCGCAAGAGAGAGGGGAGAGAAATAGAAAGAGAGGGGGAGAGACAAAAAGAGATAGGAAAGAGCTAAAGAGAGGGGGAAGAGCGGAAGAGAGGGGAAAGAGAGGGGGAGAAAGAGAGCGCAAAAGAGAGGGGGAGAGAGAGCGCGCAAAAGAGGGGGGAGAAAGCGCAAAAGAGAGAACGCAGAAGGGGGGGAGAGAGAGAGCATAAAAGAGAGGGGGAGAGAGAGCAAAAGAGAGGGGGAGAGAGAGCAAAAGAGAGGGGGGAGAGAAAGCAAAAGAGAGGGGGAGAGAGGGAGCAAAAGAGAGGGGGGAGAGAGAGATCAAAAGAGAGGTGGAGCGAGAGAGAGCGCATAAGAGAGGAGGAGTGAGCGAAAAAGAGAGGGGGAGAGAGCACAAAAGAGAGGGGGAGAGAGAGCAAAAGATAGGGAGGAGAGAGAGAGCAAAAGAGAGGGGGAGAGAGAGAGCAAAAGAGAGGGGGAGAAAGAGAGAGCAAAAAAGAGGTGGAGCGAGAGCGCAAAAGAGTGGGGGAGAGAGCGCAAAAGAGAGGGGGAAAGAGCACAAAAGAGAGGGGGAGAGAGCACAAAAAAGAGGTAGAGAGAGAGAGAGCAAGGGGTGGGACCACTGTACTGCAAAAAATGTTCCGTGTGAACGGGCTTTTGGACTAGTATTTAATAAAAGGCTAGATTACAAGTAAAGAGCTATTTTACCATGCACCTGTAAAGGGGCAAATAAGCCAGTTTACGGATGCACTTTAAATAACTAGCCATTACAAGTGGTCTGATTTCTAGTTAATTAAAAAAAGTCCCCCAATTGCTCCCATAATAAAATGCACAGTTACTTGTATAAAACAAAAAAGTATGAGCATCTTTATTTTTTGTAAAACTTACTTCACGAAGCAGTTATAAGGGGTTAAAGTAAGGGGATGTGGGGTGTTAGAAAAAAAACGGCCCTGAAAGTTCATTAACATTGCGGTCTATGGGGACTGCTTTTTCACTGGTTATAGTGGCGAGATATTCTGAGGCGCTAGTAATTTATTACCTAAACAACGTTCTCAAAAAATCACACTCCTCCCAAGTGTAATGATAATTATGAGGGTAGAAAAAAAAAGGATTAGAATGGGTGCTAAAAAGTTAACACCTAGATTTAGAGTTCTGCGTTAGCCGTCAAAACCAGCGTTAAGGGTTCCTAACGCTGCTTTTTACCGCCCGCTGGTATTTAGAGTCAGCCAGGAAAGGGTCTAACGCTCACTTTCCAGCCGCAACTTTTCCATACCGCAGATCCCCTTACGCCAATTGCGTATCCTATCTTTTCAATGGGATCTTCCTAACGCCAGTATTGGCTGAAGTGAGCGGTAGACTCTCTACCGACAAGACTCCAGCCACAGAAAAAAGTCAGGAGTTAAGAGCTTTATGGGCTAACGCCGGTTTATAAAGCTCTTAACTACTGTGCTCTAAAGTACACTAACACCCATAAACTACCTATGTACCCCTAAACCGAGGCCCCTCCACATCGCCGCCACCCTAATAAATTTTTTTAACCCCTAATCTGCCGACCGGACACCACCGCCACCTACATTATCACTATGTACCCTGATCTGCTGCCCCTAACATCGCCGACACCTACATAATATTTATTAACCCCTAATCTGCCCCCCCAACGTCGCCGCTACCTTACCTACACTTATTAACCCCTAATCTGCCGACCGGACCTCGCCGCCACTATAATAAATGTATTAACCCCTAAACCGCCTCACTCCCGCCTCACAAACCCTATAATAAATTTTATTAACCCCTAATCTGCCCTCCCTAACATTTGCGACACCTAACTTCAAGTATTAACCCCTAATCTGCCGACTGGACCTCGCCGCTACTCTAATAAATGTATTAACCCCTAAAGCTAAGTCTAACCCTAACCCTAACACCCCCCTAAGTTAAATATAATTTTATTCTAACTAAATAAATTAAATCTTATTAAAAAAATGAATCCTATTTAACGCTAAATACTTACCTGTAAAATAAACCCTAATATAGCTACAACATAACTAATAATTACATTGTAGCTATTTTAGGATTTATATTTATTTTACAGGCAACTTTGTATTTATTTTAACCAGGTACAATAGCTATTAAATAGTTATTTACTATTTAATAGCTACCTAGTTAAAATAATTACAAAATTACCTGTAAAATAAATCCTAACCTAAGTTACAATTAAACCTAACGCTACACTACCAATAAATTAATTAACTAAACTACCTACAATTACCTACAATTAAATCAACTAAACTAAATTACAAAAAACAAACACTAAATTACAAAAAATAAAAAAAGATTACAAGAATTTTAAACTAATTACACCTACACTAAGCCCCCTAAAAAAATAACAAAGCCCCCCAAAATAAAAAAATGCCCTGCCCTAATCTAAAATAAAAAGTTAACAGCTCTATTACCTTACCAGCCCTTAAAAGGGCTTTTTGCGGGGCATGCCCCAAAGAAATCAGCTCTTTTGCCTGTAAAAAAAAACATACAATACCCCCCCAACATTACAACTAGTGATGTCTCGAACTGTTCGCCCGCGAACAGTTCACGGCAAACATAGGTTGTTCGCGTTCGCGTTTGTGGGCGAACACATGGCGATGTTCGATCCGCCCCTATGTGTCATCATTGTGGAAACTTTGACCCTTTATGTCACAGCCGCCTGACACATTAGAGCCAATCAACATCAGACACTCCCTCACAGACACTCCCAGCTACTCGGAATCCGCCATTTTAGACTCATAACGACCTTGCTTTTTTAATGAGAGGACGTGTTGTTTTTTTGCTCCTGATATTAATAGGAAAAACATAGCTAGGCTAGTGTATTTACAGTCCAGAAGGACTCCACTCATCTCTGCTGCAAGCACAGCACCCCAAAAAGCCCTTTTTAGGGCTATATTTCGTGCCGTTTTTTTTTTTTTCTTTTTTTTTTTTATTAGCATTTGCCTGGCTTTCAGCTGTGTGTTTAAGGCTCACAGCATATGCTGTGACTACTGCCACCACTGATATCTCCCTAACAACATTAGTTTAAATTTAACTAACCCAAAAATATAATTATTTTTCTAGTGTATTTTTTTTTCATTTTCTATCAGGCCAGTGTCACACAGCATATACTCTGGTTCATTGCTCTGTGCCAGCCAGCAGCCAGCAGTGTTAATATCCGTTTATAACATTACAGGGAGTGCAGAATTATTAGGCAAGTTGTATTTTTGAGGATTAATTTTATTATTGAACAACAACCATGTTCTCAATGAACCCAAAAAACTCATTAATATCAAAGCTGAATAGTTTTGGAAGTAGTTTTTAGTTTGTTTTTAGTTATAGCTATTTTAGGGGGATATCTGTGTGTGCAGCTGACTATTACTGTGCATAATTATTAGGCAACTTAACAAAAAACAAATATATACCCCTTTCAATTATTTATTTTTACCAGTGAAACCAATATAACATCTCAACATTCACAAATATACATTTCTGACATTCAAAAACAAAACAAAAACAAATTAGTGACAAATATAGCCACCTTTCTTTGCAAGGACACTCAAAAGCCTGCCATCCATGGATTCTGTCAGTGTTTTGATCTGTTCACCATCAACATTGCGTGCAGCAGCAACCACAGCCTCCCAGACACTGTTCAGAGAGGTGTACTGTTTTCCCTCCTTGCAAATCTCACATTTGATGATGGACCACAGGTTCTCAATGGGGTTCAGATCAGGTGAACAAGGAGGCCATGACATTAGATTTTCTTCTTTTATACCCTTTCTTGCCAGCCACGCTGTGGAGTACTTGGACGCGTGTGATGGAGCATTGTCCTGCATGAAAATCATGTTTTTCTTGAAGGATGCAGACTTCTTCCTGTACCACTGCTTGAAGAAGGTGTCTTCCAGAAACTGGCAGTAGGACTGGGAGTTGAGCTTGACTCCATTCTCAACCCGAAAAGGCCCCACAAGCTCATCTTTGATGATACCAGCCAAAACCAGTACTCCACCTCCACCTTGCTTGCGTCTGATTCGGACTGGAGCTCTCTGCCCTTTACCAATCCAGCCATGGGCCCATCCATCTGGCCCATCAAGACTCACTCTCATTTAATCAGTCAATAAAACCTTAGAAAAATCAGTCTTGAGATATTTCTTGGCCCAGTCTTGACGTTTCAGCTTGTGTGTCTTGTTCAGTGGTGGTCGTCTTTCAGCCTTTCTTACCTTGGCCATGTCTCTGAGTATTACACACCTTGTGCTTTTGGGCACTCCAGTGATGTTGCAGCTCTGAAATATGGCCAAACTGGTGGCAAGTGGCATCTTGGCAGCTGCACGCTTGACTTTTCTCAGTTCATGGGCAGTTATTTTGCACCTTGGTTTTTCCACACGCTTCTTGCGACCCTGTTGACTATTTTGAATGAAACGCTTGATTGTTTGATGATCACGCTTCAGAAGCTTTGCAATTTTAAGAGTGCTGCATCCCTCTGCAAGATATCTCACTATTTTTGACTTTTCCGTGCCTGTCAAGTCCTTCTTTTAACCCATTTTGCCAAAGGAAAGGAAGTTGCCTAATAATTATGCACACCTGATATAGGGTGTTGATGTCATTAGACCACACCCCTTCTCATTACAGAGATGCACATCACCTAATATGCTTAATTGGTAGTAGGCTTTCAAGCCTATACAGCTTGGAGTAAGACAACATGCATAAAGAGGATGATGTGGTCAAAATACTAATTTGCCTAATAATTCTGCACTCCCTGTATTTTTAATTTAAAAAAAAACCACAAAAAAATAGTTTTCTAGTGTAATCTAATTACATTTACTATCATGCCTGTGTCTGTCAGGCTCACTCAGCATTAATATACCTCTTTTTTTTCAGCACTCATATCTATTTTTCTTTCACCTTAATTTTAATATAAAAAAAAAAAAAAGTTTAAATTTGTTTGCTAGTGTAATCTAATATAATTTTCTATCCGGCCTGTGTGTTTTGCTGACATAGAGAGCCTACTGTGTTTACTTGCTGCCCTCCCTAGTCTATGAGCCACGACTCATATGTGTTTAACCTTTTTTTAATTTCCCCCCCAAAAAAATATTTTCAATCATTTTTCTAGTGTAATCTAATAGTATTTTCTATCAGGCGTGTGTGTATCCGACATACAGAGCCTACTGTTTTTAATAGCTGCCCTTCCAAGGCTATCAGCCACGACTCATATGTATGTGCTTAACCTTTTTCTTAAAATTTCCAAAAAAAAGTCTTTAAATCATTATGCTAGTGTAATCTAATTGTATTTTCTATCAGGCCTGTGTCTAACTGTCTATCTGACTTACACAGCATACTGTTGTTATAATTGCTGCCCTACGTAGCAGCCAGCCAGTGCAACCACTCATAGAGTCATATGTGCATTGCACTTCTTAACATAATTTTAATATTAAAATCTAAAATTTTAAAATATTTTGCTAGTGTAATGTAACTTAACCCCTTAACGACTGAGGACGTGCAGGGTACGTCCTCAGAAAAAAGGCAGTTAATGCCTGAGAACGTACCCTGCACGCCCTCAGTGTGGAAAGCAGCTGGAAGCGATCCTGCTCGCTTCCAGCTGCTTTCCGGTTATTGCAGTGATGCCTGATATGGAGGCATCCTGCAATAACCTTTTTAAGCCATCCGGTGCAGAGAGAGACACTCTGTGGCCCTCTCTGCACCGGAGATCTGTGGCTTAATGCATTGGTGGGTGGGAGCCGGACCGGGAGGCGGGTGGCGGCCATCGATGGCCCTGGTGATGTGAAGGGGGTGGGATCGTGGGCGGGGGTGGCTGGGGGCGCACACAGGCGTGTGCGCGTGCACGGGAGGTTGGGGGCGGGCGCGTGCACGGGGAGGGAGCGGGTGGGAACCGCTACACTACAGAAAATGCTCAAATAAAAAAATGTTAAAAAAATGTTAAAAACACAAAAAAAAAATGATCAGCAAGGTGGTGGGGGTTTGTCTGTGTGTGGGGGGGGAAGCTACACTACAGAAAAAACTAACAAACAAAAAAAAGCACTTTTTATTGCAAACTGGGTACTGGCAGACAGCTGCCAGTACCCAAGATGGCCCCCAATAAGGCAGAGGGGAGGGTTAGAGAGCGGTTTTGGGGGGGATCAGGGAGGTTGGGGGCTAAGGGGGGGATCCTACACAGTAGCATATGTAAATATTCTAAAAAAAATTTTTTAAACCCTTTTATTTTAGTACTAGCAGACTTTCTGCCAGTACTTAAGATGGCGGGGACAATTGTGGGGTGGGGGAGGGAAGGGAGCTGTTTGGGAGGAATCAGAGGGTGGGATGTGTCAGATGGGAGGCTGATCTCTACACTAAAGCTAAAATTAACCCTGCAAGCTCCCTACAAACTCCCTAATTAACCCCTTCACTGCTAGCCATAATACACGTGTGAGGCGCAGCAGGATTTAGCAGCCTTCTAATTACCAGAAAGCAACGCCAAAGTCATATATGTCTGCTATTTCTGAACAAAGGGGATCCCAGACAAGCATTTACAACCATTTGTGCCATAATTGCACAAGCTGTTTGTAAATGATTTCAGTGAGAAACCTAAAATTGTAAAAAAAATTAAGTTTTTTTTTATTTGATCGCATTTGGCGGTGAAATGGTGGCATGAAATATACCAAAATGTGCCTAGATCAATACTTGGGTTTGTCTACTACACTACACTAAAGCTAAAATTAACCCTACAAGTTCCCTAAAAGCTCCCTAATTAACCCCTTAACTGCTGGGCATAATACACTTGTGGTGCGCAGTGGCATTTAGCGGCCTTCTAATTACCAAAAAGCAATGCCAAAGCCATATATGTCTGCTATTTCTGAACAAAGGGGATCCCAGAGAAGAATTTACAACCATTTATGCCATAATTGCACAAGTTGTTTGTAAATAATTTCAGTGAGAAATCGAAAGTTTGTGGAAAAATTTGTGAAAAAGTGAACAATTTTTTGTATTTGATCGCATTTGGCGGTGAAATGGTGGTATGAAATATACCAAAATTGGCCTAGATCAATACTTTGGGATGTCTACTAAAAAAAATATATATACATGTCAATGGATATTCAGAGATTCCTGAAAGATATCAGTGTTCTAATGTAACTAGCGCTAATTTTGGAAAAAAATGGTTTGGAAATAGCAAAGTGCTACTTGTATTTATGGCCCTATAACTTGCAAAAAAGCAAAGAACATGTAAACATTGGGTATTTCTAAACTCAGGACAAAATTTAGAAACTATTAAGCATGGGTGTTTTTTGGTGGTTTTAGATATGTAACAGATTTTGGGGGTCAAAGTAGAAAAAGTGTGTTTTTTTTTCCATTTTTCCTCATATTTTATAATTTTTTTTATAGTAAATTATAAGATATGATGAAAATAATGGTATCTTTAGAAAGTCCATTTAATGGCGAGAAAAACGGTATATAATATGTGTGAGTAAGAAGAAAATTACAGCTAAACACAAACACCGCAAAAATGTAAAAATAGCCTTGGTCCCAAACGGACAGAAAATGGAAAAGTGCTGTGGTCATTAAGGGGTTAATTTTCTATCAGTCCTGTGTTTTTGTCACTTACACAGCATACTGTGTTAAATTGCTGCCCTACCTACCATCCACAACTCATATCTGCCAGCCTGTCAGTAGCCAATTAGTGGCACCAATCACAATTCTTGTAACAGTAATAAAAAAAAAAAACATAATTTTTTGGACTGCAAATATTCAGTCTCCTAGGGCCATTGAATTTCATTTACCTCCTGCCTGCCACTGCCAGCCTTTTGTGCCAGGCTGTCTAGCCAACTATTTACACCAATCATAATTGTTGTCACAGTCAGACAGTATAGTTATTAATTTAAATAAAAAAATTTTTTAGTGTTGATCTTAACCCTCAGTTTGCTCGTGCCTTTGAATTGCACTTTTCTAAAGCCTTCCAAGCCTGTGTGCCAGGCCTACTTAAAAAATATTTACAACAATAATATTTGTTGTGACAGTATTCTAATAATTAAAAATTAAAATTTTTGGTAATAGTTGCTGTGATTTGAATCCTCAGTTTGCTGGTGCCATTGAATAGCACTTTCCTCCTGCCTTGCAGCCTGCTGTGAGCCAGGCCCACCTAGCCAATTGTTGTCAGCAATCATATTTCTGTTAACAGTATTGCAAAAATTGTCAATCATCACTGTTTAGACTGTCAGTAATCAGTCTCCTAGTGTCCTTGAATTGCATCTCCCTCCTGCCTGCCATCCTTTTGTGCCATGCCGTCTTGCCAACTATTTACACCAATCCTAATTTTTTGTCACAGTATAGTTACTAATTAAAATTAAAAAAAACTTTATTGTTGATGATCTTAACCCTCAGTTTGCTCGTGCCTTTGAATTGCACTTTTCTACAGCCTTCCAAGCCTGTGTGCCAGGCCTACTTAAAAAATATTTACACCAATCATATTTGTTGTGACAGTATTCTAATAATTAAAAATTAAAATTTTTGGTAATAGTTGCTGTGATTTGAATCCTCAGTTTGCTGGTGCCATTGAATAGCACTTTCATCCTGCCTTGCAGCCTGCTGTGAGCCAGGCCCACCTAGCCAATTGTTGTCAGCAATCATATTTCTGTTAACAGTATTGCAAAAATTGTCAATCATCACTGTTTAGACTGTCAGTAATCAGTCTCCTAGTTTCCTTGAATTGCATCTCCCTCCTGCCTGCCATCCTTTTGTGCCAGGCCGTCTTGCCAACTATTTACACCAATCCAAATTTTTTGTCACAGTATAGTTACTAATTACAATTAAAAAAATCTTTATTGTTGATGATCTTAATCCTCAGTTTGCTCGTGCCTTTGAATTTCACTTTTCTACAGCCTTCCAAGCCTGTGTGCCAGGCATACTTAAAAAATATTTACACCAATCATATTTGTTGTGACAGTATTCTAATAATTAAAAATTAAAATTTTTGGTAATAGTTGCTGTGATTTGAATCCTCAGTTTGCTGGTGCCATTGAATAGCACTTTCCTCCTGCCTTGCAGCCTGCTGTGAGCCAGGCCCACCTAGCCAATTGTTGTCAGCAATCATATTTCTGTTAAAAGTATTGCAAAAATTGTCAATCATCACTGTTTAGACTGTCAGTAATCAGTCTCCTAGTGTCCTTGAATTGCATCTCCCTCCTGCCTGCCATCCTTTTGTGCCAGGCCGTCTTGCCAACTATTTACACCAATCCAAATTTTTTGTCACAGTATAGTTACTAATTACAATTAAAAAAATCTTTATTGTTGATGATCTTAACCCTCAGTTTGCTCGTGCCTTTGAATTGCACTTTTCTACAGCCTTCCAAGCCTGTGTGCCAGTTCTACTTAAAAAATATTTACACCAATCATATTTGTTGTGACAGTATTCTAATAATTAAAAATTAAAATTTTTGGTAATAGTTGCTGTGATTTGAAACCTCAGTTTGCTGGTGCCATTGAATAGCACTTTCCTCCTGCCTTGCAGCCTGCTGTGAGCCAGGCCCACCTAGCCAATTGTTGTCAGCAATCATATTTCTTTTAACAGTATTGCAAAAATTGTCAATCAACACTGTTTTGACTGTCATTAATCAGTCTCCTAGTGTCCTTGAATTGCATCTCCCTCCTGCCTGCCATCCTTTTGTGCCAGGCCGTCTTGCCAACTATTTACACCAATCCTAATTGTTGTCACAGTATAGTTACTAATTAAAATAAAACAAATCTTGATTGTTGATCTTAATCCTCATTTTGCTTGCGCCATTGAATTGCACTTTTCTACTGCCTGCCAGCCTATGTGCCAGGCCCAACTATCCAATTAGTGCTAGCAATCATATTTCTTTTAACAGTATTGCAAAATTTGTCAATCAACACTGTTTTGACTGTCAATCTGCAGTCTACTAGTGCCCTTGAATTGCATTTTCCTCCTGCCTGCCTGCCTGTGTGCCAGTCCCAACTAGCCAATTAGTGCCACCACTCATATTTATTGTAACAGGATTGGAATTTTTGTTAATCATAACTGTTTTGACTGTGATTCTTCAGTCTCCTAGTGCCATTGAATTGCAGTTTCCTTTCTCCCAGCGTGTGTGCCAGACAGGCTCATTTGCCAAATAGTGCCAAACAATCATATTTGTTGCCACAGTACTAGTAATATTTAAAAAAATTAACAATTTGTGATTTTTAAAACATCTGTCTTTTTTGTTGTTGTCAGTCTCACAGCGTATACTGTGCCCACTTTCACAGTGCCACCACTCAATTGGTGTAATAGTATTGTTAGTGTCCATTTAAAAAAAAATGACAGGCAGAGGCAGGCCACCCCGCAGGTTCCGTGGTTGTGGTCGTGGTGCTGTGATTCCTTTAGACCCTACAAATATGCACATTGTTCAGACGCCGGGTGCCAGGGGGGATGCAAAAACTTCTGAGGAGGACCTAGTTGAATGGCTAACACAGGAAACCCAATCTTCTTCAGCTTCCGCTGCTAGTCCTCCTAACCTTGACGCACCATCTAAGTCCAGCTGTGCTTTGGGCAGGTCTCAAGTGACCAGTGCCACTCCGCCGCCTGTCGCCACCACCAACACTAGCACCACAGCCGCTTCACTTGATCTGTCACAGGAGTTATTGACACATCATTTTGAAGAAATGAGTGATGTGCAACCAACATTGTCAGAGGATGTAGATAATAGTGATCAGTCTCAGTCAGGCAGCATTACCGACATGGAGGTACGGTGTGATGATGATGATGATGTTGTACCCGCTGCTGCTTCCTTTCTTGATGTTTCAGATACAAGTGAAGTGGTTGATGATGATGTGTCGGTGGATGTCACGTGGGTGCCTGCTAGAAGAGAAGAAGAAGAGGGGGAAAGTTCAGATGGGGAGACAGAGAGGAGGAGGAGGAGGAGGAGACGATTTGGAAGCACGGGGAGGTCGTCTCAAGGAGCTAGTGGCACAGTCAGACAGCATGCATCGTCACCAGGGGTCAGCCAGACAGCCCGCCGACGCCCATCAAAGCATGCTGTTGCCACCACCAGAATGCCATCATCGCAGAGCTCAGCAGTGTGGCATTTTTTTTGTGTGTCTGCCTCTGACAACAGTGATGCCATTTGCAACCTGTGCCAAAAGAAACTGAATCGTGGGAAGTCCAACAGCCACCTAGGTACAACTGCTTTGCGAAGGCACATGGTCTCCCATCACAAAGGCCGATGGGAAGAACACATGAGTAGAAGCAGCACACAAAGTGAAAGCCGCCCTCCTCCTCCTGCTCCAGCATCTTCAGCCACGTCAACCAGTGCTGTCCTCCTTGCCCCCTCTCAACCATCCTCCACTCAGTCTCTCTTACGTAGCAGTTCCTGGTCATCTGCCCACAGTCAGGTGTCTGTCAAGGACATGTTTGAGCGTAAGAAGCCAATTTCTCAAAGTCACCCCCTTGCCCGGCGTCTGACAGCTGGCTTGTCTGAACTCTTAGCCCGCCAGTTTAATTTTTTATTGAGATTTTGCTGAAAGAACAAAACATACATTGATCGCCAAATGACAATAGTGACAAAAGTTCAATGAAATAATACATTTCAACAAGAACAAGATGAAGATGAGTAACTCAATAAAGGCTTCTGAAATCTCAGTTTTACAATAATGATGTCATATGAGTGTGACTATTAGGTTGACCCTTCATAGGCCACTAAGATATAGGTAAGGGTAACAGTGGGATAGTAACTTGCACGGCCACTTATGGGCCATATGATAATTCTTATACGTTGATAAATTGATAAAGTAATACAATTATAACTTAATCGTTGGGGTTGTCAGCGGATAAGCACCGCTTGAAGAGGGGTGAGATGGGGGGGGTGAGTTTAAGTAGATGTATAGTGAGGAAGCTAGAAAGATAATGTATTCTGTAGTTTGGGGTAAAACGCAACAGAAATCTCAGCTTATTATTATTTGGCTAATAAGGCGAACCATGTCAGTAGTGTTAAGGGAAGGGGTTTGTATAGTATACTCCCTTAAATTGTAAGCTAAACTATGGGATACTCCTAATAATGAGAGACATGAAAACATATATACCTCTCCATAAAACAAGGTTTGGTTATATGAGTTAAGGCCATTATAGTAGTCTGATTTATACCTATGAGTGGGAGGCCTAGCAAGACTCCACAGGTGTAGAAAAGCAGTACAGTAGAAGTAGGATGCCCGGATTTATCTATCCTAGGTGCGAAGATCTACTTTATGACTGAAATAAGGACATAACCACTATGATATGTTTCCTCAGTTCCTGGTAACAAATGACATATATTATTATGGTTCTTTAGCAGAAAAAAAAATCTATGCCATTGGGGTTATTTTGCACCTATGAATATAAGGGTTGTTAATATAAGTATACAAAGACCTATGGAATTAGGTATTTTAGTGGTTTAACAGCTGCATCAACCTATAAGTAATAACAGGGTGAAAAATTTAATAGCATGTCCGACTATAGGGTCCAATTGGTATTCCAATAAAAAATACATTCATACATTCTTAAGCGCTTATTACAAATGGAGTAATGGATTCTAAGCCGCCTATAATAGCATACGTGACGGGTATTAGGTGTAGGACTACTGACTATTATCAAAGAGTGGTAACAGGGTCTAAAGTAACATATGATGTTGTAGCCTGTCATGGAAAAGTGAGCATGGGGTCTGAAATGTTAATATAGAGTACAAGCAGCAGGACCTGGAAATTTGAGTCAAAGAGATGACTAATTTTAGTATTTAGATTTAATATTAGGAGCCCTGGGCCCTACTTGGTAGTATAGGAATGCTTAAATGGGTATTATTAGTCAGAATAGGTGATGTATGTGGATTAGTAATGGTAGAGGAGGGACCAAGGGGATATCTGAGGAAAGTATTCTACTTGAGCATAGGTAATCAAAGCCTAAAGCAGAAGGTATTCACATTAATCGTTTCACAGTCTTAAACTAGGATGAGTATAATTCAAAACATATATATGTAAACTCTTACAAACCATTACTAACAAAACAAATAAGGTACAGAAAACCTGTGTGAAGGAGACTTAGTTTGTAGTCAGATTAGAGAGGCTATACCAGGAGTAGGCACCCAGCGAAGGAAAAGTCCCCTCTGGGCAATAAGAAATGATGGGAGTTAGAATTAGCATACTTGTCAATAATCAGATTATCCCACTCCAGACTTCAGGGTTATTTAGTTGCCTTGGGAACAGCATGATCTGCATGAATACGGCAGATTCAGTTTGTAGGAAGCAATGACCACGTGGCAATGACATGCTGCTAAATTTGTGCTCCCACAATAGTCTCTTGTATAATAGTAGTGTCAGACTATGATGATGCTCAGAGTCAGATATAATTTGTGTAACTTGACATAAGCAGACCTTGTTGAAGTCTCATGTAACATAGTTTGATCTATTAATAAGCCTGGAGCCAGTCTTATACATATTCAAAGCCTCTGCTAACAAAAACACATGCAGTGACTAACAAAAACAAATTGGCTCATCTTCTCAGTCCACCAAGTGGTATTTAAACTTTAATAGTAAAGAAAGACTAATACACTATCCCCTTAACTGGGCAACCAAGTACCCTGTTGTGTAAAAGTCTCCAAACACATAATACCTATCCCACACCTCTTCTCAGCATAATAAAAAATTCAGGCCCAAAATTCAGGAGAGACTGAGGCTTATACGTAATGAACCACCATGAGCTGTACATGCTCAGCCGTCTAAGGCCATAAAGAAACAATGGGCCCGTCAGTTTAAGATCCATTATATAACCCCCACTTACAGGGGAAGCAGTGGTGATAATAGTCCCAGCGTTAGAGTCATCTGGTTTGTTTGCCTGTCCGGGAGGCCTAGGACCATGCATCTCCAGTAACTCTGTCATCTCCGATGTAGTCTTTTTTTCCTGATCACTCACCGGCTGATCTTCCACAGCGTACCGGATGGCTGTCATCAGTTTCACCTTTCTAGGTATAGGATGTCTGGATTCCAACGATTTTGCGCTTTCCTCCGTAGGTAATAGCTGCGCGGGGAAAGGGATCCATTTGTGTGCCGCTCCCATTAGCTTCAGAAGGTCTGTTCCATGCTGAGATCCGATTCCCTCAATAGTAGGCCCATTCTCTCTGGGCTGTGAGAGATCGCGGCATGATGCAGTGCGGCAAACTGCAGTGAGATCAGCTAACCCACTATCCATCTTAGCTGCAAGGTTCTCAAGTAGGGTCCTAAGCGTTAAAGAGGATTCCTCCATGTTTATTTTGCTTCCGTTCAAAGTTGGCTAGATCAGGCCTCAGATAGTGTGTATAGGAGATCTTGGTATCAATAGATGCAGGATCGTTTTAGTTAGGTTGAAATTATCAAAATATAGTATAATTATGGTTATCATCAACAACAATTAGCAATTGTTAGGGATCAATCTGAGAGCTTCATAAAGTGCAACCGTTCTCGGCTGCCTCCTAGCCACGCCCCCCAGCCCGCCAGCTTTTACCATACAAGCTGGTGGAGTCTGATGCTTTCAAAAAATTTGTATCTATTGGGACACCGCAGTGGAAGGTACCTGGCAGAAATTTCTTTTCACAAAAGGCAATCCCAAACCTGTACTCTGTTGTGTGAAAGGAAGTTATGGCATGTCTGGCACACAGCGTTGGGGCAAGGGTCCATATGACCACGGATAGCTGGTCTGCAAAGCATGGTCAGGGCAGGAATATCACCTACAATGCTCATTGGGTAAACCTGCTGACTTCTGACAAGCATGGAATGCGTGGCTCTGCAGAAGAGTTGGTGACACCGCCACGACTTGCAGGCAGGCCTGCTGCTACCTCCTCTACTCCTCCTACTCTATCCTCTTCCATAACCTCTTCCTCGGCTGAGTCCTCTTCAACTTCTGCGTCTTGCTCCACATCTATGGCAACCCCCCAGCTCCCCAGGTACTATGCTACATCCCGGGTACGGCAGTGTCACGCCGTCTTGGGGTTGACTTGCCTGAAAGCGGAGAGTCACACCGCACCAGCACTCCTGACCGCCCTGAACGCACAGGTGGATCAGTGGCTGACTCCGCACCAACTGGAGATTGGCAAGGTTGTTTCTGACAATGGAAGTAATTTGGTGGCGGCATTGAAATTGGGCAAGTTGACACATGTGCCGTGCATGGCACATGTGTGTAATCTGATTGTACAACGATTTGTCCATAAGTACCCAGGCTTACAGGACGTCCTGAAGCAGGCCAGGAAGGTGTGTGGCCATTTCAGGCGTTCCTACACGGCCATGGCGCACTTGTCTGATATCCAGCGTCGAAACAACCTGCCAGTGAGGCGCTTGATTTGCGACAGCCCAACACGGTGGAATTCAACACTCCTAATGTTTGACCGCCTGCTCCAACAAGAAAAAGCTGTTAATGAGTATTTGTATGACCGGGGTGCTAGGACAGCCTCTGGGGAGCTGGGGATATTTTTGCCAAATTACTGGACGCTCATGTGCAATGCCTATAGGCTCATGCGTCCTTTTGAGGAGGTGACAAACCTTGTCAGTCGCACCGAAGGCACCATCAGCGACATCATACCATTTGTTTTCTTCCTGGAGCGTGCCCTGCGAAGAGTGCTGGATCAGGCAGTAGATGAGCGTGAAGAGGAAGCGGGAGAGTTGTGGTGTCCATCACCCCCGCAAACAGCCGAATCAGCATTGCTTGCTGGACCTGCGGCAACGCAGGAAGAGGATTGTGAGGAAGAGGAGTCAGAGGAGGAATGTGGCTTTGGGGAGGATGAGGAGGAGGAAGACCGAGCACAACAGTCATCCCAGGGTGCTCGTTGTTGTCACCTCTCTGGTACCCGTGGTGTTGTACGTGGCTGGGGGGAAGAAGATACCATCAGTGAGATCAGTGAGGAGGAGGAACGCGACATGATTAGCTCAGCATCCAACCTTGTTCAAATGGGTTCTTTCATGCTGTCGTGCCTGTTGAGGGACCCTCGTATAAAAAAGCTGAAGGAGAACGACCTGTACTGGGTGTCCACGCTCCTCGACCCCCGGTATAAGCATAAAGTGCCTGAAATGCTACCAAATTCCCGCAAGTCGGAAAGGATGGAGCATTTTCATAATAAATTAAAAACTATGCTTTATACAGCGTATAAGGGTGATGTCACAGCACCACGGGAATGTAACAGGGGAAGAGATGAAATTAATCCTCCTCCTCCCACGACCACGGCGGCAAGGACCGGGCGCTTTCCTGACGTATTGTTGATGGAGGACATGTGTACCTTTTTAACTCCCATGCACCATCAGAACCTTTCGGGATCCAGCCTTAGAGAAAGACTCAACCGACAGGTAGCAGACTACCTAGCTTTAACTGCGGATCTCGACACTCTCAGGAGCGATGGACCCCTTGACTACTGGGTGTGCAGGCTGGACTTGTGGCCTGAGCTATCCCAATTTGCAATGGAACTTCTGGCCTGCCCCGCTTCAAGTGTCCTGTCCGAAAGGACTTTTAGTGCAGCAGGAGGTTTTGTCACTGAGAAGAGAAGTCGCCTAGGTCAAAAAAGCCTTGACTATCTTACTTTTATAAAAATGAATGAGGGCTGGATCCCGAAGGGACTGACATTGGGCGATACATTTGAATAAAAAACTACTGATGATGATATGAGCTGGCTTGGGCTACAACTGGTACACAGGCTGGCATTTTTTTTTTGGTTATAACTACGGAGGACTTGCTTGACTTATCCGCCAACAACTAGTGTTCAAGCCACAAGCTTTTAGGGCACTTTATAAATGTTTTACAAACATCGATTTTTCTGGCCGCTGCTACAGCAGTTGTTACAACAATATCCCAATTTTTCAGTCATTTGTACATTCCTAATTTTTCTGACCTCTGCTGCATCTCTGTGGGTACAAAACTCAAATAAAAAAAATAAGGCACATAACACTAGTGATTAAACTGTTACAAATTGTACAACTTTACACATCACTCATATCCGGTGGACCATTCAATTGAACGCAAAATGCAACAAATTTGAAAGAGTAGGACCGACCAAGCATCTTTATCCGTCTCTTGGTTGCTCTAAATTATCTCCGTGTTCCATCTATGCCATACCTGTACTCTATTGTGCAAAAGGGTGGCATATGTTGTGTTTCATGCTGTTGTGCCTGTTGCGGGTCGTGCCCATGATATAAAAAGGCTGAAGGAGAACGACCTGTAGTAATGGGTGCCCCATCCAGTTTTTAGAAAAATGTTCCTGGTTCCTCTCAATTATCTTTGGGTTTCTAAAATGGATGCCATACCTGTACTCACTTGTGCAAAAGGATTGCATATGTGGTGGTGTTTCCTGCAGTTGTTTCTGTTGAGGGTGCTGGACCCTCTTATAAAAAATCTGAAGGAGAACGACCTGGAGTGGGAGTCCAAGCATGGTTTTTGGGGCTATTTCACTTTTACAAACAATTATCTGTGGGTTTCACAAATCAATGCCGTACCAGTACTCTATTGTTCCAAAGTATGCCATATGTTCTCTTTCCTGCTGGTATTTTGTTTGAGGGTCCTGGACACTCTTATAAAAAGGCCTAAGGTGAAAGAGGTGTACTGAGTGTCCACTCATTTTTATTTTCTATTTCTCATTTGACCAAAATTATCTCTGGTTTTGTAAAATCAATGCCATACCTGTACTCTATTGTTCAAAAGGATGCCATACGTCCTCTTTCCTGCTGGTGTTTTTTTTGAGTGTCCAGGACCCTCTTATAAAAAGGCCTAAGGAGAAAGAGGTGTACTGAGTGTCCATCGAATCATTTTTTTAATTCAAATTTCCATTTGCAAAAAATTATCTATGGGTTTCTAAAATAAATGCCTTTCCTGTACTCTATTGTTCAAAAGTATGCCATATGTCCTCTTTCCTGCTGGTGTTTTTTTTGAGGGTCCAGGACCCTCTTATAAAAATGCCTAAGGAGAAAGAGGTGTACTGGCTGTCCATCAAATCTTTTTTTTTATTCAAATTTCCATTTAAAAAAAAATTTCTATGGGTTTCTAAAATCAATGCCTTTCCTGTACTCTATTGTTCAAAAGGATGCCATATGTCCTCTTTCCTACTGCTGGTTTTGTTAAGTGTCCTGGAGCCTCTGCTAAAAAGGCTTAAGGATAAAGAAGTGTAATGGGTGTCTATTCAATGTTTTTTGAGATTTCCCGGTTGTAACTAATTTTTTCTGTCTTTCAAAAATCAATGCCTTTCCTGTAATCTATTTTTCAAAATGATGCCATATGTCCTATTTCATGCTGTTCTTTCTGTTGAGGCTCGGGGAGACTCTTATAAAAAGGACTAAGGATAAAGAAGTGTACTGGGTGTTCAATCAATGTTTTTTTCTATTTCCTGGGTCATATAACTGATCTCTGTGTTTCTAAAATCAATGCCTTTCCTGTAATCTAATTTACAAAAGTATGCCATATGTCCTCTTTCCTGCTGCTGGTTTTGTTGAGGGTCCTGGAGCCTATGCTTAAAAGGCCTAAGGATAAAGAAGTGTACTGGGTGTCTAATCTATGTTTTTTTAGATTTCATGGTTGCAAAAAATTATCCACGGGTTTCTAAAATCAATGCCTTTCCTGTAATCTATTATTCACAAGGATGCCATATGTACTTTTTAATGCTGTTGTTTCTGTTGAGGCTCCGGGAGCCTCTTAATCTTATTAAAAAGGCCTAATGAAAAATAAGTGTACTGGGTGTATAATCAATGTTTTTTTCTATTTACCGTTTGCAACTAATGATCTCTGTGTTTCTGAAATCAATGCCTTTCCTATAATCATTTTTTCAAAAGGATGCCATATGTCCTCTTTCCTGCTGCTGGTTTTGTCGAGGGTCCTGGAGCCTCTGCTGAGCATAAATTTTTTATTTTTTTATTTAACTTGACTTAATAACTGAAGCATGACTTCAGGAGTCAGGTGTGGTCGTAGGTAGTGGTTGTTGTTAGCAGATTATTTTTATTGCAAATTGCAATTGCCACAGCGTGCATAAAATGTGCGTCACTAGTCCAAATTTTAAGGTTTTTTTTTCATTCAGGATTAGTTTGTGGACCGGCGCAATATTGGAAATGCAAAAAACAGGTCTCCGTACCCGTTGATATAAGGGGTGACTACTACTGCTTTTACCAGGCTCCTCTTGGATAGCCCCAGAAAGTGTGACTATGAATCCCAAAAAGAAAATTAAATTAAGGTTGAAAACTAACTCCAAAGTAACTTGTAAGACCTGGAGCTCCTCAAACACACGTCCTACCGCAACAGCTATATGCTCCGCCACCCACAAATCTTAACTTTTTCATGCCAATTGATATTGCCACAGCTGGAACAACAGTAAATAACATGTGCGTCACCACAGTCTCCGAAGCTGTTGTCGGATGTATACAAAAACACTGATAAAGTATTCCTTTAGGAGCGCAAAGAGATGGCTACCGGAACACTCCAGGAACTTCACAAGAGTGGCTGTATTGTGTTTCTGGTGATGTTTGAGACATCTGGGTAGTGTACAATCGTCTCCATCTCTGTGCACCACAGGACAGGACGTCCTTGTCATCCATAAGCACATGAAATTGCTGACATTTTCGTTGCTTCAAGAAGTTCATTTTTTGTGGTGATAGATAGTACAGAATTAAATAAACTTTGGTTTCCTACCATACTCAAGACAATCTTGTATTTCAATATTCGTACTTGCTGTGGGAAACAGTGGCCTGTCCATACCAGGAAGATGATTTAGACAGAAGTAACGAGCTCTGCTTGCAGGTGACACATGTTTATTGTCAATCATCAAAGGGGTTGCGTGCAGAATATGGCTGATGGCCCCTTATTCACATGTTTGTCCAGAGCCACAACATTTGCAAACAGCCAGAAGAAAGGTCGTTTCTCACCAGCCTTAAGTTGAGCTTCATTTACCAAATGCTGATATTCCAAAAAATAGACAAACAGTGCCTTAAATAACACATTTGCAATATGGATTCACCAGAGCAAGGTCATTGCAAGTACTAAGTTCCCACGATAACAAAATTAAAATGCCACAACTATGCAATCTTCACCTTCAGATTATTATTGTCACACTCCATTGTACTCCTATGCCCAGCTCCCTGCTCTTGTTTTTGTTGAGGGTCCTGGAGCCTCTGCTGAAAAGGCCTATGGATAATAAAGTGTACTGGGTGTCTGTTCAATTTTTTTTTTATTTCCCGGTTGCAAGTAATTATCTCAGTGTTTCTAAAATCAATGCCTTTACTGTAATCTTTTATTCAAAAGGATGACATATCTCCTCTTTCATGCTGTTGTTTCGGTTGAAGCTCCGGGACCCTCGTATTAAAAAGGCCTGAGCATAAATAAGTGTCACGGGTGTGTAATCAATTTTTTTTTCTAAATTCACGGTTGCAAATAATGATCTGTGGGTTTCTAAAATCAATGCCTTTACTGTAATCTTTTATTCAAAAGGATGACATATCTCCTCTGTCATGCTGTTGTTTTAGTTGAGGCTCCGGGACCCTCGTATTAAAAAGGCCTGAGCATAAATAAGTGTCACGGCTGTGTAATCAATGTTTTTTTCTAATTTCACGGTTGCAAATAATGATCTGTGGGTTTCTAAAATCAATGCCTTTACTGTAATCTTTTATTCAAAAGGATGACATATCTCCTCTTTCATGCTGTTGTTTCGGTTGAGGTTCCGGGACCCTCGTATTAAAAAGGCCTGAGCATAAATAAGTGTCACGGCTGTCTAATGAATGTTTTTTTCTAATTTCACGGTTGCAAATAATGATCTGTGGGTTTCTAAAATCAATGCCTTTACTGTAATCTTTTATTCAAAAGGATGACATATCTCCTCTTTCATGCTGTTGTTTCAGTTGAGGCTCCGGGACCCTCGTATTAAAAAGGCCTGAGCATAAATAAGTGTCACGGCTGTGTAATCAATGTTTTTTTCTAATTTCACGGTTGCAAATAATGATCTGTGGGTTTCTAAAATCAATGACTTTACTGTAATCTTTTATTCAAAAGGATGACATATCTCCTCTTTCATGCTGTTGTTTCGGTTGAGGCTCTGGGAGCCTCGTATTAAAAAGGCCTGAGCATAAATAAGTGTCACGGCTGTCTAATGAATGTTTTTTTCTAATTTCACGGTTGCAAATAATGATCTGTGGGTTTCTAAAATCAATGCCTTTACTGTAATCTTTTATTCAAAAGGATGACATATCTCCTCTTTCATGCTGTTGTTTCGGTTGAGGCTCCGGGACCCTCGTATTAAAAAGGCCTGAGCATAAATAAGTGTCACGGCTGTGTAATCAATGTTTTTTTCTAATTTCACGGTTGCAAATAATGATCTGTGGGTTTCTAAAATCAATGCCTTTACTGTAATCTTTTATTCAAAAGGATGACATATCTCCTCTTTCATGCTGTTGTTTCGGTTGAGGCTCCGGGACCCTCGTATTAAAAAGGCCTGAGCATAAATAAGTGTCACGGCTGTGTAATCAATGTTTTTTTCTAATTTCACGGTTGCAAATAATGATCTGTGGGTTTCTAAAATCAATGCCTTTACTGTAATCTTTTATTCAAAAGGATGACATATCTCCTCTTTCATGCTGTTGTTTCGGTTGAGGCTCCGGGACCCTCGTATTAAAAAGGCCTGAGCATAAATAAGTGTCACAGCTGTCTAATGAATGTTTTTTTTTCTAATTTCACGGTTGCAAATAATGATCTGTGGGTTTCTAAAATCAATGCCTTTACTGTAATCTTTTATTTAAAAGGATGACATATCTCCTCTTTCATGCTGTTGTTTCGGTTGAGGCTCCGGGACCCTCGTATTAAAAAGGCCTGAGCATAAATAAGTGTCACGGCTGTGTAATCAATGTTTTTTTCTAATTTCACGGTTGCAAATAATGATCTGTGGGTTTCTAAAATCAATGCCTTTACTGTAATCTTTTATTCAAAAGGATGACATATCTCCTCTTTCATGCTGTTGTTTCGGTTGAGGCTCCGGGACCCTCGTATTAAAAAGGCCTGAGCATAAATAAGTGTCACGGCTGTGTAATCAATGTTTTTTTCTAATTTCACGGTTGCAAATAATGATCTGTGGGTTTCTAAAATCAATGCCTTTACTGTAATCTTTTATTCAAAAGGATGACATATCTCCTCTTTCATGCTGTTGTTTCGGTTGAGGCTCCGGGACCCTCGTATTAAAAAGGCCTGAGCATAAATAAGTGTCACAGCTGTCTAATGAATGTTTTTTTTTCTAATTTCACGGTTGCAAATAATGATCTGTGGGTTTCTAAAATCAATGCCTTTACTGTAATCTTTTATTCAAAAGGATGACATATCTCCTCTTTCATGCTGTTGTTTCGGTTGAGGCTCCGGGACCCTCGTATTAAAAAGGCCTGAGCATAAATAAGTGTCACGGCTGTGTAATCAATGTTTTTTTCTAATTTCACGGTTGCAAATAATGATCTGTGGGTTTCTAAAATCAATGCCTTTACTGTAATCTTTAATTCAAAAGGATGACATATCTCCTCTTTCATGCTGTTGTTTCGGTTGAGGCTCCAGGACCCTCGTATTAAAAAGGCCTGAGGATAAATAATTATGTAACGGGTATCTAATGATTTTTTTATTTTATTTTACGGGTCATATAAATGATCGCTGGGATTCTAAAATCAATGCCTTTCCTGTAATCTATTATTCAAAAGGATGACAGTACTACCAAAATACAGCCAATGAAGGGCCTTAGGAAGACTGAGCCAAGGTTGGATTGTAGTATTTGGTTAGGCTAATCATGATGGCCATGTAGACCACCACCACCGAGATTCCTGGAAGTAACAGGGATGATGAGATGAAAGAGCTAAGAATAGTAGAACTTGAAACAACAGAGTTAGCCATGGGTGTTAGTGCAAAACCGCTTGGCTTTTTTTTGGCTTTGGGTGCGGCTATTCATGCAGGCCATATAGAGCTGAAAACATTCGTTGTCGTATCAGCTATTAAACTAATAAGAACAGTACTACCAAAATACAGCCAATGAAGGGCCTTAGGAAGACTGGGCCAAGGTTGGATTGTAGTATTTGGTTAGGCTAATCATGATGGCCATGTAGACCACCACCACCGAGAGTCCTGGAAGAAACAGGGATGATGAGATGAAAGAGCTAAAAATAGTAGAACTTGAAACAACAGAGTTAGCCATGGGTGTTAGTGCAAAACCGCTTGGCTTTTTTTTGGCTTTGGGTGTGGCTATTCATGCAGGCCATATAGAGCTGACAACATTCGGTGTCGTATCAGCTATTAAACTAATAAGAACAGTACTACCAAAATACAGCCAATTAAGGGCCTTAGGAAGACTGGGCCAAGGTTGGATTGTAGTATTTGGTTAAGCTAATCATGATGGCCATGTAGACCACCACCACTGAGAGTCCTGGAAGTAACAGGGATGATGAGATGAAAGAGCTAAGAATAGTAGAACTTGAAACAACAGAGTTAGCCATGGGTGTTAGTTCAAAACCGCTTGGCTTTTTTTTGGCTTTGGGTGCGGCTATTCATGCAGGCCATATAGAGCTGAAAACATTCGGTGTAGTATCAGCTATTAAACTAATAAGAACAGTACTACCAAAATACAGCCAATGAAGGGCCTTAGGAAGACTGGGCCAAGGTTGGATTGTAGTATTTGGTTAGGCTAATCATGATGGCCATGTAGACCACCACCACTGAGAGTCCTGGAAGTATCAGGGATGATGAGATGAAAGAGCTAAGAATATTAGAACTTGAAACAACAGAGTTAGCCATGGGTGCTAGTGCAAAACCGCTTGGCTTTTTTTTGGCTTTGGGTGCGGCTATTCATGCAGGCCATATAGAGCTGACAACATTCGGTGTCGTATCAGCTATTAAACTAATAAGAACAGTACTACCAAAATACAGCCAATGAAGGGCCTTAGGAAGACTGAGCCAAGGTTGGATTGTAGTATTTGGTTAGGCTAATCATGATGGCCATGTAGACCACCATGTAGTAATAAGAACAGTACTACCAAAATACAGCCAATGAAGGGCCTTAGGAAGACTGAGCCAAGGTTGGATTGTAGTATTTGGTTAGGCTAATCATGATGGCCATGTAGACCACCACCACCGAGAGTCCTGGAAGTAACAGGGATGATGAGATGAAAGAGCTAAGAATAGTAGAACTTGAAACAACAGAGTTAGCCATGGGTGTTAGTGCAAAACCGCTTGGCTTTTTTTTTGGCTTTGGGTGCGGCTATTCATGCAGGCCATATAGAGCTGAAAACATTCGGTGTCGTATTAGCTATTAAACTAATAAGAACAGTACTACCAAAATACAGCCAATGAAGGGCCTTAGGAAGACTGGGCCAAGGTTGGATTGTAGTATTTGGTTAGGCTAATCATGATGGCCATGTAGACCACCACCACCGAGAGTCCTGGAAGTAACAGGGATGATGAGATGAAAGAGCTAAGAATAGTAGAACTTGAAACAACAGAGTTAGCCATGGGTGTTAGTGCAAAACCGCTTGGCTTTTTTTTGGCTTTGGGTGCGGCTATTCATGCAGGCCATAAAGAGCTGAAAACATTCAGTGTTGTATCAGCTATTAAACTAATAAGAACAGTACTACTAAAATACAGCCAATGAAGGGCCTTAGGAAGACTGAGCCAAGGTTGGATTGTAGTATTTGGTTAGGCTAATCATGATGGCCATGTAGACCACCATGTAGTAATAAGAACAGTACTACCAAAATACAGCCAATGAAGGGCCTTAGGAAGACTGAGCCAAGGTTGGATTGTAGTATTTGGTTAGGCTAATCATGATGGCCATGTAGACCACCACCACCGAGAGTCCTGGAAGTAACAGGGATGATGAGATGAAAGAGCTAAGAATAGTAGAACTTGAAACAACAGAGTTAGCCATGGGTGTTAGTGCAAAACCGCTTGGCTTTTTTTTGGCTTTGGGTGCGGCTATTCATGCAGGCCATATAGAGCTGAAAACATTCGGTGTCGTATTAGCTATTAAACTAATAAGAATAGTACTACCAAAATACAGCCAATGAAGGGCCTTAGGAAGACTGGGCCAAGGTTGGATTGTAGTATTTGGTTAGGCTAATCATGATGGCCATGTAGACCACCACCACCGAGAGTCCTGGAAGTAACAGGGATGATGAGATGAAAGAGCTAAGAATAGTAGAACTTGAAACAACAGAGTTAGCCATGGGTGTTAGTGCAAAACCGCTTGGCTTTTTTTTGGCTTTGGGTGCGGCTATTCATGCAGGCCATATAGAGCTGAAAACATTCAGCGTCGTATCAGCTATTAAACTAATAAGAACAGTACTACCAAAATACAGCCAATGAAGGGCCTTAGGAAGACTGGGCCAAGGTTGGATTGTAGTATTTGGTTAGGCTAATCATGATGGCCATGTAGACAACCACCACCGAGAGTCCTGGAAGAAACAGGGATGATGAGATGAAAGAGCTAAGAATAGTAGAACTTGAAACAACAGAGTTAGCGATGGGTGTTAGTGCAAAACCGCTTGGCTTTTTTTTGGCTTTGGGTGCGGCTATTCATGCAGGCCATATAGAGCTGACAACATTCGGTGTCGTATCAGCTATTAAACTAATAAGAACAGTACTACCAAAATACAGCCAATGAAGGGCCTTAGGAAGACTGGGCCAAGGTTGGATTGTAGTATTTGGTTAGGCTAATCATGATGGCCATGTAGACCACCACCACCGAGAGTCCTGGAAGTAACAGGGATGATGAGATGAAAGAGCTAAGAATAGTAGAACTTGAAACAACAGAGTTAGCCATGGGTGTTAGTTCAAAACCGCTTGGCTTTTTTTTGGCTTTGGGTGCGGCTATTCATGCAGGCCATATAGAGCTGAAAACATTCAGTGTCGTATCAGCTATTAAACTAATAAGAACAGTACTACCAAAATACAGCCAATGAAGGGCCTTAGGAAGACTGGGCCAAGGTTGGATTGTAGTATTTGGTTAGGCTAATCCTGATGGCCATGTAGACCACCACCACCGAGAGTCCTGGAAGTAACAGGGATGATGAGATGAAAGAGCTAAGAATATTAGAACTTGAAACAACAGAGTTAGCCATGGGTGTTAGTGCAAAACCGCTTGGCTTTTTTTTGGCTTTGGGTGCGGCTATTCATGCAGGCCATATAGAGCTGACAACATTCGGTGTCGTATCAGCTATTAAACTAATAAGAACAGTACTACCAAAATACAGCCAATGAAGGGCCTTAGGAAGACTGAGCCAAGGTTGGATTGCAGTATTTGGTTAGGCTAATCATGATGGCCATGTAGACCACCATGTAGTAATAAGAACAGTACTACCAAAATACAGCCAATGAAGGGCCTTAGGAAGACTGAGCCAAGGTTGGATTGTAGTATTTGGTTAGGCTAATCATGATGGCCATGTAGACCACCACCACCGAGAGTCCTGGAAGTAACAGGGATGATGAGATGAAAGTGCTAAGAATAGTACTACTTGAAACAACAGAGTTAGCCATGGGTGTTAATCGAAGACCGCTTGGATTTATTTTTGTATTGGGTGCAGCTAATCATGCAGGCCATATAGAGCTGACAACATTCGGTGTTGTATCAGCTATAAAAATAATAAGAACTGTACTATCAAAATACAGACAATGAAGGGCCTATGAAGACTGAGCAAAGGTTGGATTGTAGTATTTTGTTCGGCTAATCATGATGGCCATGTAGACCGCCCGTAACAGGGTTGAAAGTGCTAAGAATATTACTAATTGAAACAACAGAGTTAGCCATGGGTGTTAGTCTAAGACCACTCGGCTTTTTTTTGGGTTTGGGTGCAGCTAATCATGAAGACCAGATAGACCTGCCACCATTTGGTGTTGTAACAGGTATGAAAATGCAAAGAACAGTACTACTTAACACAACCTACTTACCATGGGTCCCAGAGCATATGTTTGGTTGTTATATTTTGTAAGGGTAATCATGCAGGCCATATAGACCTCCACCGATAGGGTGAGTATGAGTAACAGCTATTAAAATGCGAAGGACATTACTAATTAACACAACATAGTTACCATGGGTCGCAGACCAAGAGCAGATGTCTTATTATTATATTTTGTATGAGTAATCATCCAGGCCATATAGACCTCACCAAATAGGAGGAGTTACAGAGATTAAAGTGCTAAGAATGGTAGTACCTAAAACACAACCTTGTTAAAATAGGTAGCAGACCACATGTCTTATTATTATAATTTTTCAGGGTAATCTGGCAGGCCATATAGAACTCCCCCGATAGGGGGGCAGGGATTAAAGTGCTAAGAAAAGTATTAATTGACACAAGCTAGTTGGGTCCAAGAACGCATGTTTGATTATTAGAATTTATTAGGGTAATTATATATCTAACAAATCTATCTATTTCTCTTCTATCGATTCTATCTAACTATCAATCTATGTATATCTATCTATCCTATCTATCACTATCAATCTATCTTCTGTCCGGGATGTTTTGAGACAGCCACTTTGGGAATGTTAGTTGATTTAGACCCATTATGGCTTAAAAGCAGACTCTGCATCAACTATGTAATTTTCCATGGGAGTTTTGCCAGGGATCCCCCTCCAGCATGCAACAGTCCAGGTGTTAGTACCCTTGAAACAACTTTTCCATCACTATTGTGGCCAGAAAGAGTCCTTGTAGGTTTTAAAGTTCGCCTGCCTATTGAATTCAATGGCGGTTCGCGCAGTTCGCGCGTTCGCGAACAATACCAGAAGTTCGAGTCCGCGGTTCGCGAACCGAAAATTTTAGGTTCGCGACATCACTAATTACAACCCACCACCCACATACCCCTAATCCAACCCACCCAAACCCCCCTTAAAAAACCTTACACTAAGCCCCTGAAAATCTTCCTACCTTGTCTTCACCCAGCCGGGTACCATCCGATCCGTCCAGAAGAGGGTCCGAAGTCTTCATCCTATCCGGCCAGAAGAGTTCCTCCAGAGGGTCGGAAGTCTTCATCCAGTCGGCATCTTCTATCTTCTTCCATCCGGAGTGGAGCGGGTCCATCTTGAAGCAGCCGGCGCGGATCCATCCTCTTCTAACGACGTCCTAACACCGAATGAAGGTTCCTTTTAATGACGTCATCCAAGATGGCAAGGTTAGGGGTGTTTAGACTCGGGGTACATGTTAGAGTGTTTGGTGCAGACTTAGAAACTGTTTCCCCATAGGAAACAATGGGGCTGCGTTAGGAGCTGAACGCTGCTTTTTTGCAGGTGTTAGGTTTTTTTCGGGCCAAACTGCCCCATTGTTTCCTATGGGGGAATCGTGCACAAGCACATTTTTCAAGCTAGCCGCTACCGTAAGCAATGCTGGTATTGAGAGTTGAAGTGGCGGTAAATATGCCTGTACACTCCCTTTTTGGAGCCTAACACAGCCCTTCAGAGAACTCTCAATACCAGCGTTATTTAAAACATGCCTAGCTAACGCACCCCTTTGGCCGCAAAACTCTAAATCTAGTTGTAAGTTAATTATCTATTATGAATCTAAAGAGCAGATGTACTCGATGTATTGGACCCAAAAATAAGAGTATATGACATGTATTTATCAAGCCGTCAACCGCAAATACGCTGGAATTCCGCAGTGTATTTGTGGTGAGCCTGATTCGCCTTAGTTATCAAACCCTACAGACCGGCAAAAGTAGAATTTAGTGACGTAAACATACGATCGGCTTGACTCAGTCTGACACAGATCGATGCTTACATCACTACAGATGTTCAGAACGCAAGTTCGACACAATCTGACTACTTTTGCTAGTTAACAAATAACTACCAGGTACGCTCTGCACTTTTCCGGCCCAGCATACCTGGTTTTCAATCCGCCGCCCTGGAGGCGGCGGATGCCATAGGAATCAATGGGAGTCGGAAAGCAGCAAGAGCTCATGTTCGCTGCTGCCCGATATCCCATTGATTCCTATGGTAATGTCTACACCTAACACCCTAACATGTACCCCGAGTCTAAACAACCCTAATCTTCTGCCCCCTACACCGTCGCCACCTACATTATATTTATTAACCCCTAATCTGCCCCACTACACCGCCGCCATTATATTAAATGTATTAACCCCTAAACCTAAGTCTAACACTATTCCTAACACCCCCTAACTTAAATATAATTTAAATAAATCAAAATAAATTATTCCTATTTAAAACAAAATACTTACCTATAAAATAAACCCTAAGATAGCTACAATATAACTAATAGTTACATTGTAGCTATCTAAGGATTTATTTTTATTTTACAGGCAACTTTGTATTTATTTTAACTAGCTACAATAGGTATTAAATAGTAACTATTTAATAACTACCTAGTTAAAATAAATACAACCATACCTGTAAAATAGAACCTAACCTAAGTTACAATTACACCTAACACTACCACTATAATTAAATTAATTCCGTAAATTAACTACAATTAAATAAAATTAAATAAAATTATCTAAAGTACAAAAAAAAACACTAAATTACATAAAATAATAAAATATTTACAAGATTTTTAAACTAATTACACCTAATCTAATCCCCCTAACAAAATAAAAAAGCCCCCCAAAATAAAACAAAGCCCTACCCTACACTAAATTACAAATAGCCTTTAAAAGAGCTTTTTGTGGGGCATTGCCCCAAAGTAGTAGAGATAGTGTGACCAGCACTTGTAGCCCAAACACAGGAGGACAGTCACAAGCAACTGCCAAGCTTGTGAGTTTCAATGAAAAAGATCAGCAAGACAGTCCTCCTTATAAATAATCCTCAATTTTTATTGTTGCATTACAGGAACAGACAAAGACACCACGACGTTTTGGGGCTAATGCCCCTTAATCATGTAATGATCATGTCATGTCATCACATGATTAAGGGGCATTAGCCCCGAAACGTTGTGGTGTCTTTGTCTGTTCCTGTAATGCAACAATAAAAATTGAAGATTATTTATGAGGACTGTCTTGCTGATCTTTTTCATTGCCCCAAAGTAATCAGCTCTTTTACCTGAAACAAAAGTACAATACCCCCCCAACATTAAAACCCACCACCCTCACACCCAACCCTACTCTAAAACCCACCCAATCCCCCATAATAAAACCTAACACTAACCCCTTGAAGATCACCCTACCTTGAGACGTCTTCACCCAACCGGGCCGAAGTCCTCAACGAAGGCGGGTGAAATGGTCCTCCAGACAGGCAGAAATCTTCATCCAAGCCGGGAAGAAGAGGTCCTCCAGATGGGCAGAAGTCTTCATCCACGTGGCATCTTCTATCTTCGACTGTAGAATTAAGGTTCCTTTAAATGATGTCATCCAAGATGGCGTCCCTTGAATTCCGATTGGCTGATAGAATTCTATAAGCCCATCGGAATTAAGGTAGGAAAAATCCTATTGCTTGATGCAATCAGCCAATAGGATTGAAGTTCAATCCTATTGGCTAATCCAATTAGCCAATAGGATTGAGCTTGCATTCTATTGGCTGATTGGAACAGCCAATAGGATTGAACTTCAATCCTATTGGCTGATTGCATCAACCAATAGGATTTTTTCTACCTTAATTCCGATTGGCTGATAGAATTCTATCAGCCAATTGGAATTGAAGGGGTGCCATCTTGGATGACGTCATTTAAAGGAACCTTCATTCTACAGTCGACGTCAATGGAAGAGGATTCTCCACGTCGGATGGCTTGAAGATGGATGCCGGATGGATGAAGATAGAAGATGCCGCCTGGATGAAGACTTCTGCCCATCTGGAGGACCTCTTCTGCCAAGCTTGGATGAAGACTTCTGCACATCTGGAGGACCACTTCGCCTGGCTTCGTTTTAAACATCGGCCCGGTTGGGAGAAGACGTCTCAAGGTAGGGTGATCTTCAAGGGGTTAGTGTTTTTTTAAGGGGGGATTGGGTGGCTTTTAGAGTAGGGTTGGGTGTGTGGGTGGTGGGTTTTAATGTTGGGGGGGGGTATTGTACTTTTATTTTAAGGTTAGCACTGCAGAATCTGTTGGTGCTCTACAAATAACCAATAATAATAATAAAAGTAAA
The DNA here is from genome assembly GCF_027579735.1 of Bombina bombina. Taxonomy (NCBI): domain Eukaryota; kingdom Metazoa; phylum Chordata; class Amphibia; order Anura; family Bombinatoridae; genus Bombina; species Bombina bombina. The sequence continues at coordinate 900,687,311 of NC_069499.1, forward strand.
AGAGCTGATTACTTTGGGTCAATGCCCCGCAAAAAGCCCTTTTAAGGGCTATTTGTAATTTAGTGTAGGGTAGGGCTTTTCTTTATTTTGGGGGACTTTTTTATGTTGTTAGGGGGATTAGATTAGGTGTAATTAGTTTACAAATCTTATTATTATTATTTTCTGTAATTTAGTGTTTGTTTTTTTTTTGTACTTACTTGTAGATAATTTTATTTAATTGTAGTTAATGTAGGTAATTAATTTAATTATAGTGTAGTGTTAGGTGTAATTGTAACTTAGATTAGGTTTTATTTTACAGGTACTTTTGTATTTATTTTAACTATGTAGTTATTAAATAGTTAATAACTATTTAATAACTATTGTAGCTAGTTAAAATAAATACAAAGTTGCCTGTAAAATAAAAATAAATCCTTAGATAGCTACAATGTAACTATTAGTTATATTGTAGCTAGCTTAGGGTTTATTTTATAGGTAAGTATTTAGTTTTAAATAGGAATAATTTATTTCGATTTATTTAAATTATATTTAAGTTAGGGGTTGTTAGGGTTAGTGTTAGACTTAGGTTTAGGGGTTAATACATTTAATATAGTGGCGGCGGTGTGCGGGGGGGCAGATTAGGGGTTAATAAATATAATGTAGGTGGCGGTGGGCTCCGGGAGTGGCAGTTTAGGGTTAAACACTTTATTTAGTTTTGGCGGGGTCTGGGAGTTGCAGGATAGGGGTTAATAACTTTGTGTAGGTGTCGGCGGCATAGGGGGCGGAAGATTAGGGGTTAATATGTATAATGTTGGTGGCGGTGGACTCCAGGAGCGGCGGTTTAGGGGTTAATACATTTATTAGAGTTATGGTGAGCTCCGGGAGCAGCGGTTTAGGGGTTAATAACTTTATTTAGGTGCGACAGGGTCCGGGAGCAGCGGTTTAGGGGTTAATAACTTTATTTAGGTGCGGCGGGGTCCGGGAGCGGCGGTATGGGGGTAAAACAGTTAGTATAGTGTGGGTGTTTAGTGACAGGGTACCAAGAAAGCTGAAAAAAAGCAGAAGAGCAGCGAGATCGATGACTGTTAGTTAACAACAGTCCGCTACTCATCGCACCATACTTGGTGCACGGCTTTTTGACAGCTTTTTTGGTAACTTTGGAGAACGTATTGAGATCCACGGCAGCGATGTTAGGCGAGCGTATTGGTGCCGTCAAATGCAAGAAAGTCGACGCTTTGATAAGTAGATGCCTATGTCTCTATAATTAAGGTATGCTATATAAATAAGAGGTTTAAATTGCTTAGTTGATATATATATATATATATATATATATATATACTGTATATATAGCTTTAGATAAATGTGCTTGTGCGTGGGCAGTAATGAAATGGTATGAATAAAGTTGGGGAAAACCTGAATAACCGCAACATCGATGACTGTTAGTTAACACCAGTCCGATGCTCTTCGTACCGTACTTGACACGCATGTTTTTGATGGCTTTTTTTATAAATAAGGGGATCGTATTCAGATCCGCAGAAGCGATGTTTGGTGAGCATATTGACGCCGGTGGATGCAACATAGTTGATGCTTTGAAAAATAGGCCCCTATATCTCAACAACGATTATTATCTTATGAATAAAAGATTCTTTTTTTTTTTTTTTTAATTGTTTTTATTAAGGTTCAAAAAAATTACATATTACAAACCTTTGTAATGCAAGTTACAGAGCTTCAGCTGAATTACAAATGGTCATAAGATAGAGGAAACAATAGGAACTGGCTAACAAACAAATAACATCAAAGCTCCTTATGAACACTGAACCTTTCTTACTGGGTTTTTTGTAATGTGCTTTACACATACTATGGTATTGGTGGGTCATTTAGGCCCGGTTGGTCAAAAGGATTTGGAGTAAGCACAGTCATAGTCAAACATATCTTGTACGAAAAACCTTAAAATGTTTAGAAAAGCGAGAGGAAGGGAGAAAAGAAAAGAGAAAAAAAAAAAAAAAGAGGGAGGGAGGGAGGGAGGGTGGGGAGGGTAAGGGGACACTAATGGAGGGAGAGGGAGGAGGGGAGAAGCCTAGCAATTACAGCTTTTATTCCTGCTCACTTCCCATGAGGGGGGTTAAGTCAGCTGCTTCCATGTTTCCCAAATTTCTGAGTGTAGGAAGGTTTTATTGCTTTGGGCAAAGATCGGGCCCTCCATTGTCTCAAGGTAGGTCATAGTTTTTACCACTTCCGCCCAGGTGGGAGTAGTTTGCTGTCTCCACAGTCTCGCAATAGCTAATTTGGCTGAGGTAAAATATAAACAAGAAGTAGGGATTGTGGGGTTGAGAATGTGTCAATATTTAGGTGTAGCAGGGCAGTTTGCGGGGAAACCCCTGATTGGGGGATTAGATTCCTACATTTATGGAAAACAATGTGCCAAAAGTGAGCCAGAGTTGGGCATTCCCACCAGACGTGAGCCGGCGTACCCACCAAACCACACTGCCTCCAGCATAGTGGGGAGTTAGTTTGAGAGATTTTGAACAGCCTGAGTGGTGTGAGATGCCATTGTGTGCAGACTTTAAGATATAGTGCAAGCAGGGTAATGCAGTGAAGTGCCTGTTTAGTTAGAGCTACTGCTCTGGCCCAGTCATCCTGCTCAGCGCGAAACTGAAAAGCACTCTCCCAGGCTAATGTATAAGCTGTCCTGTAGAAGATGGGGGAGTTCATCAAGTCCCTATAAGAAATTGATAGAGCCCCAGGTATTTTCACGCTGTTGGACCACCTTTTTTCCCACATAGTGGGCTCTCGGAGGTGCTGGCTCATGAATCCCCAGGATTTTAGAAGGCTCATGAGCCTCCAAAACTCGAATAAGAGAAGCTGAGGTGGTTTGTAGATGTTGATGAACTGCGCAGTTGTGAGGAATTGGTTGTTGAAGTACAGGTCCTCCATATGGCAAATTCCATGCTCCTTCCATAGATAAGGATGAGAGTCCCTGAGGGCCGCTAGCAGGCCCAGCAGGGAATGGATAGGAGAGGGGTGAGGAGCTATTTGGGAAAGCGAGCGCAAGCTATCCCACAAGCGGAGCGCATGAGTGACGACTATGTTCTGTATATTGTAGTATGATCTAATGTGCTTAGGCAGCCAGATAAGGTCCTGCAACATGAGGGGGCTGGGAAGCTTTGCTTGTTCCAAGATTTGCCATTTACTTTTACTATCAGCATTATTCCATGACAGAATGTGAGATAGTCTCGAAGCTTCATGGTAGTAGGTTAGGTTGGGGGCGCCCGCGCCTCCACTTAAGAGTGGTTGTTGTAATATGGTAGCAACCCTAGGATGTTTCTTTTTCCATATATATTTATTGCAAATCTGCTGAAACTTGCCGATTAGAGACTTGGGGACAGGGATGGGGAGCGAGCGGAACAAATACTTAAGTTTGGGGAGTAAGAGCATTTTAAATGCTGCTATACGTCCCATCCAGGAAATACATGGAACACTCCATCCATCGACACTAGCCTGGAATTGCTGAAGGAGGGGATAAAAATTAGATTCAATAATGATAGGGATACTCCAGGAAAGGTAGACCGATAGATGCTTGATCCGTTGTTGGGACCAGTTGAATGCATAGCTTTGCTGGAGTTCTGCCAGAGTTATGCCTGACACATTGATAACATAAGCCTCTGTCTTATTGACATTGAGCTTATAGTAGCTAATGTTCCCAAACCAATCCAATAATTTGAAGAGATTAGGTAGAGAATGCAGAGGATCGCTCAGAAATATAGTTAAATCATCCGCAAATAAAGCGGTCTTTTGTAGGGTGCCCTCAATCTCTACTCCTCGGATATCAGGATTGACCCTGATCGCCTTGGCCAAGGGTTCCATAACCAGGGTGAAGAGAAGCGGGGAGAGGGGACAGCCCTGACGCGTCCTTTTGGTGATGGGAAACGACGGAGAGCGAAACCCCAGGCCCCTGATCGAGGCTGAGGGGGCCGCATATAAGGCCTTAACACAAGAGCAGAAACTCGGGGGAAGCCAAATTTGTTTAGGACTTCAAATAGGTACGTCCAGTTGACCCTATCAAAAGCCTTTTCGGCATCTAAGGCTAGAGTCGTACAGGAAAGGTTGCACCTCTTGGCTTCAAAATATATGTTGAGGATCCAACGGGTGTTATCAGGGCCCTCCCTGCCGGGAGTGAAGCCCACTTGATCACCATCCAGCAGTGTCGGTAGAATTAGGTTCAACCTAGAAGCCAGGAGCTTCGCCAGCAGCTTCACGTCCGCATTAATCAGCGAAATGGGGCAGAAGTGTTCGCACGCATTAGGGGTTTTACCAGGTTTCAGGATAGTTACAATGGTCGCCTCCAATAGTTCCGAGGGCAGAGTACCTAGCTGTCTAGCCAGGGAGCAAACTCTAGTGAGAAGCGGAGTGAGCTGTGAGCAAAATGTTTTGTAAAACAGAGTACCATAGCCGTCAGGGCCCGGAGCTTTGTGTGGTTTCAGGGACTTGATGGCAGAAAGGACTTCTTTGGTGCTGAATGGGGCGTCAAGTAAGTCTTTCTGGTCTGCCGATAGAGTCGGTAAGGAAAGGGTGTCGAGGAAATTCTGGATGTGCTGCGTGGGGGGACCTGATGAGCAGGAGAGTCTGCTAGATTGTATAGCGAGGAATAATAGGAGGCGAGGGCTTTCTCTATAAATGCTGGCAGTCGAACAGTTCCCTGTGATGTTTTAATGTATGGGATATGAGCTTCCGCAGTTCTTTGTCTAAGCTTATTGGCCAGTAGTCTGTCGGCTTTATTGCCCTTGGCATAAAAAGTCTGTTTAAACTGCTGAACCTGTGCTTGGTGTCTTTTTAGTTCTAAGGCCGAGATTTGTGCTTTGGTAGTTTCAATTTAGGTGAGAACCTGGGGGTTCAGTGATTCCTTATGCAAGGAGTTTAGTCTCCTCAGGGTAATGTGGAGTTGGGCAAGAGAGCTTCCCAACCGTTTCCTATGTTCTGTTTTTAGTTTGATGAATACTCCTCTCAGATATGCCTTGAGGGAGCTCCACAGACAGAAGTCATCGACTGCACCATTATCATTTATACTGAAAAATTCAGAAATCTCCTTCCGAATGAGTACAACCTGATCTGGGGTTGAGAGTAGATATTCTGGGAGCTTCCAGGAAGGCCTAGATGAGGCACTGTGAGGGTAATTCAAAGTGAGTTGAACCAAAGAATGGTCGGACCATGTACATCCATGCATGCGAATTGACTGGACCAGATCCAGCAGTCTTGGCTCGCAAAAGATGTAGTCAATCCTTGTATAGGAATTATGTACTTTAGAGTAATATGAGTAGTCCCTGGAGGTATGGTGGTGGGAACGCCAGACATCAAATAAGTTGTATTGGGCAAGGAGATTGCTAAATTGCTTTGCGGACCTAATGGTTTGTTTATCGCAGGGCTTGAGCTTGGGAGAGCGCCTGTCTAATGTTGGGTCAAGTATCATGTTGAAATCTCCCGCCAGGAGTAAATTCTGAGTTTTGTGGGATGTTAACAGTCTCAGGAACTTTCTCAAGGCTCGTGTTTGACCTGAGTTTGGGCCATAATATTTTGCTAAAGTGTATGGGATGTTATCTAGTCTGCAGTTCAGTATCAAGAATCTCCCTTTTGGGTCTTTGTAGGTATCTATCTTTTCAAAGAGTATGGACTTGTGAATCAAAATTGCACAAAGGAGGCCATCTCTACTATCGGGAACTGTCTACAGTGTAGGGAAATAGAGGTGCCCTCCGCCCAATGGGTCTCTTGCAGGAAAGCTATTTTAGATTTGGAGCGGGTCAGGTAACTGATTAACCTATTCCTTTTGTCCGGAGTATTAAGCCCTCTGGTATTAAGGGAGGAGCAAATTAGCGCCATTTTGGATAGGGCTAAAGGGAAGGGAAGAGGGGGGGAAGGAAGAGGAGAGAGAGGAAGAAAAAAAAAAAAAGGGAGAAGGAGGGAGAAGAAGCAAAAAAATAGGGGGAGCAGCAAAGAGAGGAGGAAGGGGGAAGAAAGGGGGATAAGAGGAGAGAGGCAAACCTAGGGCAAAGAAAAGTTAGTTGTTCTTAAAGTTTGGAGCTAGTCCAGAATGTTAAACCCCAGATCGGGATTTGTTACTATATAAGTGTGTAGTAGATTTAGTGTCGCAGTATGGCTAAGAAAAAACGCATTAATTGTCTTCCCTAGGAAGGGAGGCACATTTGGACCAAGGGGTTAGGGGGGGAATGGGGGTCTGTAGCTGGGGGGAGAAGGTGTTAGGGATTGTAGGTGGGAATTACAGTTAGTTGCGGGCCACACTAAAACAGAGAAGTTGAAGCTAAGGGGATTGGGTTCAAAACTTAGTTTTGTCGGCCTTATGGCCTGTCACATAGAAGGGTTATATAACAGTGGAAAATATGTAACAGTGAAAACATATAGCAAACAAGAAACATATAATAAAACAGTAATCTCGCAGTTATTGCTACTTTAGTATTGTTAACAGTGGAAACACCAAGAAGTAGAAACTGGGAGTCATCTTCACATGACATTGCGGACAGATAAAAAACATTTCCAGGGTTTATAGATGTGGAGCCTAGAGAGTGATCTGACCTGTGCCTGGTAACTCTGGTAAAACAAGTAATAATGGGACCTTCAAACTCTAAATGTGTGTTGGGGAACTAAAATGCCCACGCTGCGCTTCAAAGAAAAACATATGAAAGTGAAGTCTTACTATGTTGCGCTGAATGCTGCTGACCTTGTTATGAGTAGACTTCTATTTAGGAACTCAATCTGAGAAGCCAATGGTAAAGTTACCTTCTGCTCATGTAAGTTATTAGCTCCTTTTGCCTTGCTTCATAGTGCGCTAAGGGGTTTTATGTTCAGGCATAATAGTCCGAGCTGTCATATTACAGTGTGGGCTACCTAGACTAGCATCTCTACAGGGTATGCGGTGTATGGTTTTGAGACAAGTACTATTCAGCTATAGTTGTGATGGTTAAATATGTAAGGAGTGTGCTCGGGCTGGGCCCACGCCGAGCACTCAAAACCAATGAATTAACGTGACCCTGATTGATGGGGAAAGGCTTTGAGATACTAATCTAAGGTATCTAGGCTAGAGATCTCTACACAGCTAAGACAATATTGCTATCCATAAACAGTAAAGATAATTGATAAGCAAAGAAGTCTCAGTTAAATAACACAAACAGCATAAACAGTAGAGAGAGCATTATGAATGGATTGTTAAAAAATAAAATCAAAGAGAGATACTTATCATCCAGAGTCCACTGGAAACAACACATGAGTCCAAAGGGATCTGTGTAGGTTGGAGCACAGTCCTTCAATAAACACATGGACAATGTGTCGCAAAAACTGTTCATGTCAAGCAGACTCCAGGATGCAGTCCCAGCAGGGTGTCCTAGGAAGTTGGTGATCCAGACCTGTGTCTCTGAGGCAGAGTGGACCATTCCTGGTCCTCGTGTCGCTTCTGTGGACCTAGGCCTCTGAGGGAAGGAGTTGACCAGTCTTTGAGCCTTGAGGCCCCTGTAGTGCCCTGCCGGTCTGTAGAAGTAGGGGAGGCTGCCCATTCTGCTACTGTAGCACTTAGCTGTGTTTGTTTAGGTTGAGGTCTATCTTTTCCTTTTTGGGGGGGATATAGATTCCACATTTTTAGAAGCTCGTATCCCTTGGTTGAGGTCTGCACAGTGAACATCTGGTTATTTCGGAATATTAACAACTTTATGGGGTAGCCCCATCTATACCTGATGTCGTTTTTCCGTAGAATGGAAGTGATTTCAGCATGTCTTTCATTTTTGAAGGGTCCTCACAGATAAGTCAGGGAAAATTTGCAGGCCTTTGAATTTGTCAGGGAGGGATGGTTTCAGAAAGTGCGCCCTCTGGATTCTCTCTTTATAAGTGAAATACTGGAGCTGGACTATTGTATCTCTTAGCTGGTCATCTGACAGACCCCTGGGCTTAAGTGCGCGATGCGCACAATCCACCAAAGCTTCCATTTCTGTGGCAGGAGGAGCAAGAACATGGAACAGAGTTATTTTAGATACGGTTGGAGGTCAGCTGCGGAGACAATCTCGGGGATACCTCGGATCCTTAGGTTATTTCGCCGAGATCTATCCTCCAGATCAGCTATTTTGTTGTCTACTACTTCAAGGTAATCCGCCAATCGCTGCGTGTAGGATTGTAAGTTAGAGTGTTCTACAGCAGCATCCTCCTGTCTTCTCTCCAGGGAGTCTATTTTTCATTAGTAGATGAAATCTCTTTTTTGAGTTCAGCCGTGGAAGCTGTCATCTGGGCTGTGAATGAAGCATGATGCTTGTCCAGTAGGGACTTTAGAGAGTCCATAATGAATGAGGGAGTGACTGCCTCAGGGAGGGCTTGTTGGATATTCTGCATAGCCGCTAATGTGAGTTCCGAGGAATCAGATCTGGGGGAGTCAGGGGGCTCCAAGTCGCTCTGTGAAATCCCTCCCGCGGGCCCAAAATGATCCATCACAGTTTTTTTTGGTAAAAAAGGCTGCTTGTTCTTTTTTCCCCTCGCTGACTGCGACATACTGGATAAGAAGTAAGATGTGAACACTGTGGCGGGGTGCCTTTGGAAAGGACGTGGTCAGGAATGTCAAGGTGGTTTCCCTTAAATGGCTTTAGAAATCACTGTGTGGTAGACAGGCCTAAATGGCCTAGTGGTAATTATTCCATGTTAGACGAATGCAGTGTTTATTTAAATTGGACTATCTGCAGGAGCCTGGGTCATCTGCCTGATGGCTAAAGAACCAGCTGACTCAGTCTTTTATAATGTGATAGGTCACCCTGTATGGAAACCAGGCGAAAGGCACTCTCCCCGGGGATATTGCCACCTCTGGGCCAGGCCGGAACAGGGGTGATAGGTATGACCTGCTGCAGTATATACAGCAGGAAAGGGAATGGGAGAGTGCCCCCCTGCAGTACTTTCTGAGCCTGCTTAATAGATATTTATAATTGTCCCTGCAAGAGGAAGCTGTGTTAAATAATGGAGAAAGGTGACCAGCATAGAGCAGTCTCTGTCACTGTGCTGCTAGTCTAAGGGAGGACCTGCAGTGTGATGTTAAAACAATCCCTGGGTTACTCAGCCACCCCAAACACTTTTGATTGTTCTTCTTTAAACTCATTGTCCCCTTAGGCAATAAAGTGGGTCAGAAGAAAGTGGAAGAGAAGTGCTGTGCAATTTTAATGTTAGCCTTCAGTGAGAGAAGTGAGCTCCTCGTGGCCAGCCGGTGGATTTGGGATTATAGCAGCAGGCCTGTCTGAGATCACTCTTTTAACAACAGCAGCAAGCTAAACTTTAGCTAGAGCCTTTAGAAAGGTCCGGTTTGAATGCTCGGCAGGATTACTCAGTGGCTGTGGGGGCTAAGAATCAGGGAGTCTAGCTGCTGCTCTATGGCGTAGGGTAAATAAAGATGGCGGTTTCGCGCCAAATTGGAGGTGATCTGTCTCTTTATTTGGGCCCTGATCGCTGGCCCAGTGCTATAGGAGAGTGTTCATGCAGCCTTTCTATGTTGCTCCCAGAGCTGGACTGGATGTGAGAGAGCAAAGCGGGTGAGTTACTGCTAAAGGTCCAGTTGTTATCACTCACCAACAGTCCGGCTGTGCAGCGCTTGCCGCTGGGCTCCAAGGCGATGTGGTAGTGTGGGCTCCAGAGCGTATCCCCGACCCTCCGGAGCTGGCGTCTCTGATGAGTTCGGCTACTATTCGGTGGGAGGCGGTGTTGCTAGCCCCGATGTCAACTTGGCTCACTTGTAGGATGATTGAGAAACGGCTCCCGACTCAGCCCCCACAGCTGTCAGAGTTGATCCGGGTGCCTGGATGTGCAAGTGCGCTCTGATGCAGCGTTAGGGAGAGGGCAGGCTGAGACCCAGAGTCGGAAGTCCTGGTGATAGCGGGATCTCTATGAGGTACAGCTCCTCTGTTTCGGCTGCAGATTTCCAGTGCTGGGAGATGTTAACGCACAAGCGTGCAGATCCTCAGAATAAACCTGAGTGGTAGTAGCAGGGAAATATAGCTTTTAGATTAAAATAACTAGTAATAACTGTGCCCCTTAACTAAACTGAGCAGAGAGCTCTTACTAAGTGCGGCAAGCCATGATGGAAGTTGGCTCCGCCCCCCAAATAAAAGATTCTTAATTATTATGTGGATATTGTTGCATGGAGATCAATAAATATTGATATGCAGTATGTAAGGTTAAATCTATACAGAAATATTTTATTATAAAAAACAATTGCTATGCAGTATTCAAAATAAATGACAATAAAAGACAACTCACTGTGGTATTTGTGGTCTCTCTCATACTCCTTTTATGTGCAAATGCAATTGTCCGTTTTGTGGCAGAGTTTGTTTTAAAGTGCTCTGTTGCTGTATATGTGCAGAATTCAGCGTCTTTGTAGTCTTGTAGTTGCCGGTACATGATTGGCTGTAAGGTGTTGTTGTTTGTGATATGTCACTCTGAGTTTATAGGTTACTTTGTTTCCAGGGTAGCAAAGTCGATTATTATTGCGGTTTCAATTATCCCTCCTTTGTAGTGGCAATGAGTGTATATACGTGTTGTACATGTTATAAAGGTCTCAAAAAGTAAAGTTACCTGTCTCCACCGTGCGTATCCGCACTCCTAGGAGTTACACAGGTGTTTAATCCAAATTGTTCTGTCTCACTTACTTACAAGTAGAAGTGCTTTTCAGCCAGTGAGTCCAAGTATTTGCTTCCAAGTAGAAATGCTTTTTAGCAAGTTAGTCTAGGTATTTGCAAAAGTGCAAAAGTGTGCAAAGATGTGCAAATAGGTGCAAGTATATTAGAGGTCAGTTGCCTCTTTTGGGGAGTATTTTCTTTGCGTTTCACCTGCAATTGGCTTTATCAAGATTGTGTTTTCACTGTTGGGCAGCAAACTCAAAATATATATGTATATGATTATTTACATACAGGTATATATGTATGTGTTAATATGTGTATATACACATATAAACACATAAATATATGTATATATTCATATACATATATATTTTGAGTTTGCTGCCCAACACTGCGCGACTTACCCCCTTCACAGCATCAGAATGAGGCTACTATTGGAGCCTATGGAAACGCTGGTATTACTGAGTTAAGCCCAAAGTGTTTAACTATGTATTTAATGTATTTAATGTAAATACCTTTACATAGAGAAATATGTTCTAAGTTTTTTTTTTTAAAATAGATATTCCCATAAATATCTTTTTATATCTATCTATCTATCTATCTATCTATCTATCTATCTATCTATCTATCTATCTAAGTAAAGAAAGGATATCTGGTCTGGGGAGAAAGCTTCAAAATAGATTTATTCCATAATATGTAAAACAATTAAATGGTACGTTCTGTGCAAGGAAAGGCCTGGCGCGTTTGACGCAAGCGCACATGAGCTTCATCAGAGGCTGTCTTGGCTCAGGTTACAGGTGATATTTATTCACTTGATCTACCAATCAGAACATCAACAGCTAAATGTTCACATTTTTAGTTATTTATGTGCTTGAGCGTTGTTAATGCTTTAAAACGCAAATATTTTTGAACCTCACTTGTAATCTACACTAAAATATTTAACTATGCATAAATCATGAACTTTGCAATTTATTTTATTTATTTTTCCCCGTTCACTTTTTTTCTTTTCCTGTCTTTAGCTCACAAAATTTCACAGATTCTCTTTTTTTTAACTCATTCTATCGGCAATTCTCCATTCTCAATTGGCATATTTATCAACATCAAATTCAACAAGAGAACAGTTCAATGAGTCAAGTCTAGGAGTTGTTCAATGTTCTTTTATACCGCTGTGTGAACTAAATATTACATTGGATTTCTTTCTTTTTTCTGCATTGTGCATTTTCAAAGTTATATTACTGAGGCAAGAAGTGCACAGTTTCTTTGATTTATAAAGTAAATAAAAAGGTAGTCGGTCAAGAGGAGTTGAACTTAGAGTTTTGACCTTCCCTGTTATGCTACCTGAGATGTATCTGTACTGTGTGGGCTAAGACATTTCACTTTGAACTACGACAGAATAAAAAAGAAAATTCTCAGCAGATTTGAACTATGGGCAATGAAAACAAGAAGCAAACACAATGCCATTGAGTTATAGGTGTCATGATTTCTTTAGCATTTTCAAATTTCCATGTAAACCCAGATAGACCATAAGGGCCAAATTCTATAAAGTTCTCTGATGTGGCAAAATTCTATTGGAAACCGTATCAGTACTACAGCGAATTCTCTAAAGGGTTTTTGTTTTACCTTGTGTATCTCACTGGGTGAGTTTCTTAATGTTCTGTATGTGAAGAAAATACACTTACTTTACAAATGTGTGCTCAATATAATAAGCCAACATTTTATTTCTATGCCAGCTAATTTTTGAGAATCTGGCCATAAGCAACTTGACCCATTTTAGAACCTTTTTGAAATTTCACAGAATCATATACATTATCTTGCCTAGAGATATATTAAGGCTTTAACCATAAATATACAATCCATCTTAATTTTACATTTTAGACTGGATATTGTTAAATAGTTTAAACTTTATTATATACTGTGGAAAAAAACATATGTTAAATAAAATCTTAAAATGTGTGACAATTTAATCTGTATAACAGAGTAAATGGAGTGCACAAGAAGATCTAAGTGCAGAGTTAAAAGTACATTTTATTTCATCACATAAATAACATATGTATATGCACTCACAAAGGAACCCTCAAACATATGAGGTATGTTGTAGCAGTCAATGTATATTCTGTCCCTTTAAGAAAAACATCCTGCCCGGATTCACACACAATTCTTTTGCTTATCAGGCTCCTTTTTTATCAGGCTCCTTAAGTTGGGCTCTTTATATCCCTTGATCAGATAGTGTGATCTGTTTTATGGGCAAATACTGCACAGTAAATTATGCAAAGGAACAGAGTTCAAACAACCTTAGGAGATCCTGTGAGATCAGAGCATAGCAGACTCGTGTAGCCGGCTCAAGTCTGACTGTGCTCTGTTCACATTCACGTCTCCTCGTGGTAAACAATGGGACAGAATATACATTGACTGCTACAACATACCTCATATGTTTGAGGGTTCCTTTGTAAGTGCATATACTTATGTTTTATATGTGATGAAACAAAATGTACTTTTAACTCTGCACTTGGATCTTTTTGTGCACTCCATTTACTCTGTTATACAGATTAAATCGTCACACATATCTTTTTGAGCCTGGGAGGAAACACCAGAAGACTGAGAAGGATCAAGTTATTTTATTCGAGGATCAAGATTGACCCATTTGGGACTAAGTATCATATTTTATATACTTTTTAAGCATTTATTTATTTGTCTATTATAAATGTACATTTAAATAAGGTCTGTATATACACATATATGTACATGAAGATTACTTTATTTATTTAAAACATCTAAATTAATTTATGTGGCGCTTCTCACATGTTCTTTATTAACAAAAATCTTAAAACATCTTAAAATATTAAAGGTTTTTGGGCAGCTACGTTTGATTTTTTTTTTTATGTTTGAGGCTCCAAAACTGAAATTTACTACAATAACAGGAATTTTGTAGATAAAGCAATAATACCAAATCATCTTCATTTCATTTAGTAAATTTCTTTGCATTTAATAATTAGATTAAAGGGTCTCCTAAATGTAAAATGATAAGTAATAAATGATATTCCATAACATACATAATTCATACCAGTTCGGTAGAATCTTGGGCCTAGATTTAGAGTTTGGCGGTAGCCGTGAAAACCAGCGTTAGAGGCTCCTAACGCTGGTTTTAGGCTACCGCCGGTATTTGGAGTCATTCAAAAAAGGGTCTAACGCTCACTTTTCAGCCGCAACTTTTCCATACCGCAGATCCCCTTACGTAAATTGCGTGGGATCTTTCTAACTCCGGTATTTAGAGTCGTAGCTGAAGTGAGCGTTAGAACTCTAACGACAAAACTCCAGCCGCAGAAAAAAGTCAGGAGTTAAGAGCTTTTTGGGCTAACGCCGGTTCATAAAACTCTTAACTACTGTACTCTAAAGTACACTAACACCCATAAACTACCTATGTACCCCTAAACCGATGTCCCCCCACATCGCTACCACTCGATTACATTTTTTTAACCCCTAATCTGCCGACCGCCACCTACGTTATACTTATGTACCCCTAATCTGCTGCCCCTAACACCACCGACCCCTGTATTATATTTATTAACCCCTAATCTGCCCCCCACAACGTCGCCGCCAACTACCTACAATAATTAACCCCTAATCTGCCGACCGCAAAGCGCCGCTACTTAAGTTATCCTTATGTACCCCTAATCTGCTGCCCCTAACACCGCCGACCCCTATATTATATTTATTAACCCCTAATCTGCCCCCCTCAACGTCGCCTCCACCTGCCTACACTTATTAACCCCTAATCTGCCGAGCGGACCGCACCGCTACTATAATAAAGTTATTAACCCCTAATCCGCCTCACTAACCCTATAATAAATAGTATTAACCCCTAATCTGCCCTCCCTAACATCGCCGACACCTAACTTCAATTATTAACCCCTAATCTGCCGACCGGAGCTCACCGCTATTCTAATAAATGTATTAACCCCTAAAGCTAAGTCTAACCCTAACACTAACACCCCCCTAAATTAAATATAATTTTAATCTAACGAAATTAATTAACTCTTATTAAATAAATTATTCCTATTTAAAGCTAAATACTTACCTGTAAAATAAATCCTAATATAGCTACAATATAAATTATAATTACATTGTAGCTATTTTAGGATTAATATTTATTTTACAGGCAACTTTGTAATTATTTTAACCAGGTACAATAGCTATTAAATAGTTAAGAACTATTTAATAGCTAAAATAGTTAAAATAATTACAAAATTACCTGTAAAATAAATCCTAACCTAAGTTACAATTAAACCTAACACTATACTATCATTAAATTAATTAAATAAAATACCTACAATTACCTACAATTAAACCTAACACTACACTATCAATAAATTAATTAAATACAATATGTACAAATAACTACAATGAAATAAACTAACTAAAGTACAAAAAATAAAATAGAACTAAGTTACAAAAAATAAAAAAATATTTACAAACATAAGAAAAATATTACAACAATTTTAAACTAATTACACCTACTCTAAGCCCCTTAATAAAATAACAAAGACCCCCAAAATAAAAAATGCCCTACCCTATTCTAAATTACTAAAGTTCAAAGCTCTTTTACCTTACCAGCCCTGAACAGGGCCCTTTGCGGGGCATGCCCCAAGAAGTTCAGCTCTTTTGCCTGTAAAAAAAAACATACAATACCCCCCCCCAACATTACAACCCACCACCCACATACCCCTAATCTAACCCAAACCCCCCTTAAATAAACCTAACACTAAGCCCCTGAAGATCATCCTACCTTGTCTTCACCTCACCAGGTATCACCGATCCGTCCTGGCTCCAAAATCTTCATCCAACCCAAGCGGGGGCTGGCGATCCATCATCCGGTGGCTGAAGAGGTCCAGAAGAGGCTCCAAAGTCTTCATCCTATCCGGGAAGAAGAGTAGATCCTGACCGGCAACCATCATCTTCCAAGCGGCATCTTCATCCGATAAGGACCGGCTCCATCCTGAAGACCTCCACCTCGGACCCATCTTCATCCGGCGACGTCCAACTGAAGAATGACGGTTCCTTTAAGGGACGTCATCCAAGATGGCGTAGGTAGGACTATTCTGATTGGCTGATGGAATCAGCCAATCAGAATCAAGTTCAATCCGATTGGCTGATCCAATCAGCCAATCAGATTGAGCTCTCATTCTATTGGCTGTTCCGATCAGCCAATAGATTGCGAGCTCAATCTGATTGGCTGATTGGATCAGCCAATCGGATTGATCTTGATTCTGATTGGCTGATTCCATCAGCCAATCAGAATATTCCTACCTTAATTCCGATTGGCTGATAGAATCCTATCAGCCAATCGGAATTCGAGGGACGCCATCTTGGATGATGTCCCTTAAAGGAACCGTCATTCTTCAGTTGGACGTCGCCGGATGAAGATGGGTCCACGGTGGAGGTCTTCAGGATGGAGCCGGTCCTCATCGGATGAAGATAGAAGATGCCGCTTGGAAGATGATGGTTGCCGGTCCGGATCTACTCTTCTTCCCGGATAGGATGAAGACTTTGGAGCCTCTTCTGGACCTCTTCAGCCACCGGATGATGGATCGCCAGCCCCCGCTTGGGTTGGATGAAGATCGGAGCCAGGACGGATTGGTGATACCTGGTGAGGTGAAGACAAGGTAGGATGATCTTCAGGGGCTTAGTGTTAGGTTTATTTAAGGGGGGTTTGGGTTAGATTAGGGGTATGTGGGTGGTGGGTTGTAATGTTGGGGGGGGGGGTATTGTATGTTTTTTTTTACAGGCAAAAGAGCTGAACTTCTTGGGGCATGCCCCGCAAAGGGCCCTGTTCAGGGCTGGTAAGGTAAAAGAGCTTTGAACTTTAGTAATTTAGAATAGGGTAGGGCATTTTTTATTTTGGGGGTCTTTGTTATTTTATTAGGGGGCTTAGTGTAGGTGTAATTAGTTTAAAATTGTTGTAATATTTTTCTTATGTTTGTAAATATTTTTTTATTTTTTGTAACTTAGTTCTTTTTTATTTTTTGTACTTTAGTTAGTTTATTTCATTGTAGTTATTTGTACATATTGTATTTAATTAATTTATTGATAGTGTAGTGTTAGGTTTAATTGTAGGTAATTGTAGGTATTTTATTTAATTAATTTAATGATAGTATAGTGTTAGGTTTAATTGTAACTTAGGTTAGGATTTATTTTACAGGTAATTTTGTAATTATTTTAACTAGGTAACTATTAAATAGTTCTTAACTATTTAATAGCTATTGTACATGGTTAAAATAATTACAAAGTTGCCTGTAAAATAAATATTAATCCTAAAATAGCTACAATGTAATTATAATTTATATTGTAGCTATATTAGGATTTATTTTACAGGTAAGTATTTAGCTTTAAATAGGAATAATTTATTTAATAAGAGTTAATTAATTTCGTTAGAATAAAATTATATTTAATTTAGGGGGGTGTTAGTGTTAGGGTTAGACTTAGCTTTAGGGGTTAATACATTTATTAGAATAGCGGTGAGCTCCGGTCGGCAGATTAGGGGTTAATAATTGAAGTTAGGTGTCGGCGATGTTAGGGAGGGCAGATTAGGGGTTAATACTATTTATTATAGGGTTAGTGAGGCGGATTAGGGGTTAATAACTTTATTATAGTAGCGGTGCGGTCCGCTCGGCAGATTAGGGGTTAATAAGTGTAGGCAGGTGGAGGCGACGTTGAGGGGGGCAGATTAGGGGTTAATAAATATAATATAGGGGTCGGCGGTGTTAGGGGCAGCAGATTAGGGGTACATAAGGATAACTTAAGTAGCGGCGCTTTGCGGTCGGCAGATTAGGGGTTAATTATTGTAGGTAGTTGGCGGCGACGTTGTGGGGGGCAGATTAAGGGTTAATAAATATAATATAGGGGTCGGCGGTATTAGGGGCAGCAGATTAGGGGTACATAAGGATAATGTAAGTAGCGGCGGTTTACGGAGCGGCAGATTAGGGGTTAAAAATAATATGCAGGGGTCAGCGATAGCGGGGGCGGCAGAATAGGGGTTAATAAGTGTAAGGTTAGGGGTGTTTAGACTCGGGGTACATGTTAGGGTGTTAGGTGCAGACGTAGGAAGTGTTTCCCCATTGCAAACAATGGGGCTGCGTTAGGAGCTGAACGCTGCTTTTTTGCAGGTGTTAGGGTTTTTTTCAGCTCAAACAGCCCCATTGTTTTCTATGGGGGAATCGTGCACGAGCACCTTTTGAGGCTGGCCGCGTCCGTAAGCAACTCTGGTATCGAGAGTTGCAGTTGCAGTTGCGTTAAAAATGCTCTAAGCCATTCTGTGGACTCTCAATACCAGAGTTATTTTAGAGGTGCGGCCAGAAAAAAGCCAGCGTTAGCTACGCGGGTCGTTACCGACAAAACTCTAAATCTAGCCGTTGGTTTCCAAATCATATTTTTTCATTTTTCACAACTTGTCTGTTAAAGCCAATAAGAAGCCTTACGGCTAGATTATAAGTTGTGCGTTAAGGTAAAAAAGCAGCGTTAACAGGTCCTAACGCTGCTTTTTTACTACCGCTGCTATTACGAGTCTTGCAGGTTTAGGGGCCCCACACACTTTTTTGGCCTTACTGCAAACTGATTTACGTAAACTTCGTAAACCCTTTTTTCTATGGGACTTACATAGCGCTGGTATTACGAGTCTGTCCTGGGAGGCCAAAAGTGAGTGGTACAGACTCTACCTCCAATATCCGTAACGCATTTTAAAGTCAGTAGTTATGAGTTTTACACTACAACGCTGTAGCATAAAACTCATAACTAAAGTGCTAAAAAGTACACTAACACTCATAAACTACCTATTAACCCCTAAACCGAGGCCCTCCCGAATCGCAAACACTAAAATTAAATTATTAACCCCTAATCTGCCGCTCCGGACAGCGCCACCACTATAATAAACATATTAACCCCTAAACCGCTGCACTCCCGCCTCGCAAACATTAGTTAAATATTATTAACCCCTAATATGCCACCCCTAACATCGCCGCCACCTACATTATACTTATTAACCCCTAATCTGCTGCCCCCAACGTCGCTGCCACTATATTAAAATTATTAACCCCTAACCCTAACACCCCCTAATTGAAATAAAATTTAAATAAATCTAAATAAAATTACTATCATTAACTACATTATTCCTATTTAAAACTAAATACTTACCTATAAAATAAACCCTAAGCTATCTACAATATAACTAACTAGTCCTAAAGCCCATGTACATGGGCCAATTTTTTAAAATACCGCGGTTCCAACCCTCTCTCACCCCCTCTGTTTTGCGCTCTCTCTCCTCCCCTCTTTTGCTCTCTCCCCCCCTCTTTTGCTCTCTCACTCCTCCTCTTTTGCTCTCTCCCCCCTCTTTTGCTCTCTCTCCCCCTTCTTTTGCTCTCTCTCCCCCCTTTTTTGCTCCCTCTCCCCCCTCTTTTGCTCTCTCTCCCCCTCTGTTGCTCTCTCTCTCCCCCTTTTTTTGCTCTCTCTCTCTCCCCCCTTTTTGCTCTCTCTCTCCCCTCCCCCCCTCTTTTGCTCTCTCCCCCCCTCTGTTGCTCTCTTTCTCTCTCCCCCCTCTTTTACTCTCTCTCCACTTCTTTATATCTCTCTCTCCCTCCTCTCTTTTGCTCTCTCTCCACTCTCTTTTGCTCTATCTCTCTCCCCCTCTCTTTTGCTCTCTCTCTCTCTCCCCCTCTCTTTTGCTCTCTCTCCCCCCTCTCTTTTGTGCTCTCTCCCCCCACTCTTTTGCACGCTCTCTTTCCCCTTCTCTTTAGCACTTTCTCCCCCTCTCTCTCCCTCTTTTGCACTCTCTCTCTCCCCCCTCTCTTTTGAGCTCTCTCTCCCCCTCTTTTGCTCTCTCTCTCTCCCCCTCTCTTTTGAGCTCTCTCTCCCCCTCATTTGTGCTCTCTCCCCTCACTCTTTTGCACGCTCTCTTTCCCCTTCTCTTTTGCTCTCTCTCCACTCTCTTTTAATCTGTCTCTCTCCCCCTCTCTTTTGCTCTCTCTCTCCTCCTCTCGTTTGCTCTCTCTCCCCCCTCTCTGTTTTGCTCTCTCCCCCCACTCTTTTGCACGCTCTCTTTCCCCTTCTCTTTAGCGCTCTCTCCCCCTCTCTCTCCCTCTTTTGCACTCTCTCTCTCCCCCCTCTCTTTTGAGCTCTCTCTCCCCCTCTTTTGCGCTCTCTCTCTCCCCCCTCTCTTTTGAGTTCTCTCTCACCTTCATTTGTGCTCTGTCCCCCCACTCTTTTGCACGCTCTCTTTCCCCTTCTCTTTAGCGCTCTCTCCCCCTCTCTCTCCCTTTTTTGCACTCTTTCACCCCCCTCTCTTTTGAGCTCTCTCTCCCCCTTTTTTGTGCTCTCTCTCTCCTCCTCTTTTGTGCTATCTCTCCCCTCTTTTGCACTCTCTCCCCCTCTTTTGCACCCTCTCCCCCTCTTTTGCGCTCTCTCTCCCAATCTTTTGCTCTCTACCCCCTCTTTTGCTCTCTCTCTCTCTTCACCCCTCTTTTGCTCTCTCCCCCTTCTTTTGCTCTCTCTCTCTCTCTTCCCCCTCTTTTGCTATCTCTCTCCTCCTCTTTTGCTCGCTCCCCCCTCTTTTGCTCTCTCCCCCCTCTTTTGCTCTCTCTCCCCCATCTTTTGCTCTCTCTCCCCTCTCTTTTGCTCTCTATCTCCCCCCTCTTTTGCTCTCTCTCTCCCCCCTCTTTTGCTCTCTCTCCCCCCTCTTTTGTACTCCCTCTCCCCCCTCCTCTTTTGCTCTCTCTCTCTCCCCCCTCTTTTGTGCTCTCTCTCGAGGCCCTCCCGCATCGCAAACACTAAAATTAAATTATTAACCCCTAATCTGCTGCTCCGGACAGCGCCACCACTATAATAAACATATTTACCCCTAAACCACTGAACTCCCGCCTCGCAAACATTAGTTAAATATTATTAACCCCTAATCTGCCGCCCCTAACATCGCCGCCATCTACATTATACTTATTAACCCCTAATCTGCTGCCCCAATGTCTCTGCCACTATATTAAAATTATTAACCCCTAACCCTAACACCCCCTAATTGAAATATAATTTAAATAAATCTAAATAAAATTACTATCATTAACTACATTATTCCTATTTAAAACTAAATACTTACCTATAAAATAAACCCTAAGCTAGCTACAATATAACTAACTAGTCCTAAAGCCCATGTACACAGGCCAATTTTTTGAAATACCGCAGTTCCAACCCTTGCTCCCTCTCTCACCCCCTCTGTTTTGCGCTCTCTCTCTCTCCTCCCCTCTTTTGCTCTCTCACTCTTCCCCCTCTTTTGCTCTCTCTCTCTCCTCCTCTTTTGCTCTCTCCCCCCTCTTTTGCTCTCTCTCCCCCCTCTTTTGCTCTCTCTCCCACTTTTTATTCTCTCTCTCCCCCCTCTTTTGCTCTCTCTCCCCCTCTTTTGCTCTCTCTTTCCCCCTTTTTTTTGCTCTCTCTCTCTCTCCCCCCTTTTGCTCTCTCTCTCTCCCCCTCCCCCCTCTTTTGCTCTCTCCCCCCCTCTGTTGCTCTCTCTCTCTCCCTCCCCTCTTTTGCTCTCTCCCCTTCTTTAGCTCTCTCTCTCCCCCCTCTCTTTTGCTCTCTCTCCACTCTCTTTTGCTCTCTCTCCCCCTCTCTTTTGCTCTCTCTCCCCCTCTCTTTTGCTCTCTCTCTCTCTCTCTCTCTCTCTCTCTCTCTCTCTCTCTCTCTCTCTCTCCCCCTCTCTTTTGCTCTCTCTCCCCCCTCTCTTTTGTGCTCTCTCCCCCCACTCTTTTGCATGCTCTCTGTCCCCTTCTCCCCCTCTCTCTCCCTCTTTTGCACTCTCTCTCTCCCCCTCTTTTGCATTGTCTCTCTCCCCCCTCTCTTTTGAGCTCTCTCTCCCCCTCTTTTGTGCTCTCTCTCTCTCCCCCTCTTTTGCTCTCTCCCCCCCCCCTTTTGCTCTCTCTCTCTCTTCCCTCTCTTTTGCTCTCTATCTCCCCCCTCTTTTGCTCTCTCTCTCACCACTCTTTTGCTCTCTCTCTCTCCCCCCTCTTTTGTTCTCCCTCTCCCCCTCCTCTTATGCTCTCTCTCTCCCCCCTCTTTTGCACTCTCTATCTACCCCCTCTCTTTTGAGCTGTACACGGGCCAATTTTTTTAAATACAGCGGTTCCAACCCTTGCCTCCTCTCTCTCCCCCCTCTCTTTTGCGCTCTCTTTCTCTCCCCCCTCTTTTGCTCTCTCACTCTTCCTCTTTTACTCTCTCCCCCCCTCTTTTGCTCTCTCTCCCCATCTTTTGCTCTCTCTCCCCTCCTCTTTGGCTCTCTCTCTCTCCCCCTCTTTTGCTCTCTCTCTCCCCCTCCCCCTCTTTTGCTCTCTCTCCCCTCCTCTTTTGCTCTCTCTCTCCCCTCTCTTTTGCTCTCTCTCTCCCCTCTCTTTTGCTCTCTCTCTCTCCCTCTCTCTTTTGCTCTCTCTCCCCCCTCTCTTTTGTGCTCTCTCCCCCCTATCTTTTGTATGCTCTCTCTCCCCCTTCTCTTTTGCGCTCTCTCCCCCTCTCTTTTGCGCTCTCTCTTTCTCTCTTTTGCACTCTCTCTCCCCCTTCTCTTTTGCACTCTCACCCCCACTCTTTTGTGCTCTCTCTCTCCCCCCTCTCTTTTAAGTTCTCTCTCTCCACCTCTTTTGCGCTCTCTCTCTCCCGCCTCTCTTTTGAGCTCTCTCTCCCCCTCTTTTGTGCTCTCTCTCCCCCTTTTTTGTGCTCTCTCTCCCCTCTTTTGTGCTCTCTCTTTCCCTCCCTCTTTTGCTCTCTCTCTCCACCCTCTTTTGCTCTCTCTCCCCCCTCTTTTGCTCTCTCTCTCCTCCTTTTTTGCTCTCTCCCCCTTCTTTTGCTCTCTCTCTCCCCCCTCCTTTGCTCTCTCTCTCTCCCCCCTCTCTTTTGTGCTCTCTCCCCCCACTCTTTTGCACGCTCTCTTTCCCCTTCTCTTTAACGCTCTCTGCCCCTCTCTCTCCCTCTTTTTCACTCTCTCCCTCCCCCCTCTCTTTTGAACTCTCTCTCACCCTCTTTTGCGCTCTCTCTCCCCCCTCTCTTTTGAGCTCTCTCTCCCCCTCTTTTGTGCTCACTCTCTTC
Source organism: Bombina bombina (assembly GCF_027579735.1). NCBI lineage: Eukaryota > Metazoa > Chordata > Amphibia > Anura > Bombinatoridae > Bombina > Bombina bombina. The sequence continues at coordinate 900,710,032 of NC_069499.1, forward strand.
CCCTTTGTTGCGCTCTCTCTCTCTCTCCCTCTTTTGTGCTCTCTCTCCCCTCTTTTGCACTCTCTCTCCCCCTCTTTTGCGCTCTCTCTTCCCCTCTTTTGCGCTCTCTCTCCTCCTCTTTTGCTCTCTCCCCCCTCTTTTGCTATCTCTCTCTCCCCCCCTCTTTTGCTCTCTCTCTCTTCCCCCTCTTTTGCTCTCTCTCTTCTCCTCTTTTGCTCGCTCCCCCCTCTTTTGCTCTCTCCCCCCTCTTTTGCTCTCTCTCTCTCTCCCCCCTCTTTTGCTCTCTCTCTTTCCCCTCTCTTTTGCTCTCTCTCTCTCCCCCATCTTTTGCTCTCTCTCTCTCCCCTCTTTTGCTCTATCTCTCTCTCCCCCCTCTTTTGTTCTCCCTCTCCCCCCTCCTCTTTTGCTCTCTCTCTCCTTCCTCTTTTGCGCTCTCTCTCTCCCCCCTCTCTTTTGCGCTCTCTTTCTCTCCCACCTCTTTTGCTCTCTCACTCTTCCTCTTTTGCTCTCTCCTCCCCTCTTTTGCTCTCTCTCTCCCCCCTCTTTTGCTCTCTCTCTCCCCCTCCCCCCTCTTTTGCTCTCCCCCCCTCTTTTGCTCTCTCTCTCCCCCCTCTTTTGCTCTCTCTCACCTCTCTTTTGCTCTCTCTCTCTCCTCTCTTTTGCTATCTCTCTCTCTCAGTCTCTTTTGCTCTCTCTCTCTCTCCCTCTCTCTTTTGCTCTCTCTCCCCCCTCTCTTTTGCGCTCTCTCCCCTTCTCTTTTGCATGCTCTCTCTCCCCCTCTCTTTTGCGCTCTCTTTCTCTCCCACCTCTTTTGCTCTCTCACTCTTCCTCTTTTGCTCTCTCCCCCCTCTTTTGCTCTTTCTCCCCATCTTTTGCTCTCTCTCCCCCCCTCTTTTGCACTCTCTCTCCCCTATTTTGCTCTCTCTCTTTCCCCCTCCCCCCTCTTTTGCTCTCCCCCCTCTTTTGCTCTCTCTCCCCTCTTTTGCTCTCTCTCTCCCCCCTCTCTTTTGCTCTCTCTCTCCTCTCTTTTGCTCTCTCTCTCCCCTCTCTTTTGCTCTCTCTCTCGGTCTCTTTTGCTCTCTCTCCCTCTCTCTTTTGCTCTCCCCCCCTCTCTTTTGCGTTCTCTCTCCCACTCTTTTGTGCTCTCTCTGCCCCTCTTTTTCTCTCTCTCCCCTCTCTTTTGCTCTCTCTCTCCCCCCTCTTTTGCTCTCTCTCTCCCTCCTCTTTTGTTCTCCCTCTCCCCCTCCTCTTTTGCTCTCTCTCTTCCCCCTCTTTTGCGCTCTCTCTCTCCCCCTCTCTTTTGTGCTCTCTTTCTCTCCCACCTCTTTTGCTCTCTCACTCTTCCTCTTTTGCTCTCTCCCCCCTCTTTTGCTCTCTCCCCCCTCTTTTGCTCTCTCTCCCACATCTTTTGCTCTCTCTCGCCCCCTCTTTTTCTCTCTCTCTCCCCTCTTTTTCTCTCTCTCTCCCCCCTCTTTTGCTCTCCCCCCTCTTTTGCTCTCTCTCCCCTCTTTTGCTCTCTCTCTCCCCCTTCTCTTTGGCTCTCTCTCTCTCTCTCTCCCTCTTTTGTGCTCTCTCTCCCCTCTTTTGCACTCTCTCTCCCCCTCTTTTGCGCTCTCTCTCCCCCTCTTTTGTGCTCTCTCTCCCCCTCTTTTGCTCTCTCTCTCTCCCCCCCCTCTTTTGCTCTGTCCCCCCCCCTCATTTGCTCTCTCTCTCTTCCCCCTCTTTTGCTCTCTCTCTCCTCCTCTTTTGCTCGCTCCCCCCTCTTTTGCTCTCTCCCCCCTCTTTTGCTCTCTCCCCCCCTCTTTTTCTCTCTCTCCCCTCTCTTTTGCTCTCTCTCTTCCCCCTCTTTTGTGCTCTCTCTCTCCCCCCTCTCTTTTGCGCTCTCTTTCCCTCCCACCTTTTTTGCTCTCTCACTCTTCCTCTTTTGCTCTCTCCCCCCTCTTTTGCTCTCTCCCCCCTCTTTTGCTCTCTCTCCCCCATCTTTTGCTCTCTCTCCCCCCCTCTTTTGCTCTCTCTCTCCTCTCTTTTGCTCTCTCTTTCCCTCTCTTTTGCTCTCTCTCTCTCTCTCTCTCGGTCTCTTTTGCTCTCTCTCTCTCCCTCTCTCTTTTGCTCTCTCTCCCCCCTCTCTTTTGCGCTCTCTCGCTCTCTCTTTTGCATGCTCTCTCTCCCCCTTCTCTTTTGCTCTCTCTCTCTCTCTCTCTCTCTCGGTCTCTTTTGCTCTCTCTCTCCCTCTCTCTTTTGCTCTCTCTCCCCCCTCTCTTTTGCGCTCTCTGACCCTCTCTTTTGCATGCTCTCTCTCCCCCTTCTCTTTTGCTCTCTCTCTCCTCTCTTTTGCTCTCTCTCTCTCCACCTCTTTTGTGCTCTCTCTCTCCCGCCTCTCTTTTGAGCTCTCTCTCCCCCTCTTTTGTGCTCTCTCTCCCCCTTTTTTGTGCTCTCTCTCCCCTCTTTTGTGCTCTCTCTTTCCCTCCCTCTTTTGTTCTCTCTCTCCACCCTCTTTTGCTCTCTCTCCCCCCTCTTTTGCTCTCTCTCTCCTCCTTTTTTGCTCTCTCCCCCTTCTTTTGCTCTTTCTCTCCCCCCTCCTTTGCTCTCTCTCTCTCCCCCCTCTTTTGTGCTCTCTCCCCCCACTCTTTTGCACGCTCTCTTTCCCCTTCTCTTTAACGCTCTCTGCCCCTCTCTCTCCCTCTTTTTCACTCTCTCCCTCCCCCCCTCTCTTTTGAACTCTCTCTCACCCTCTTTTGCGCTCTCTCTCCCCCCTCTCTTTTGAGCTCTCTCTCCCCCTCTTTTGTGCTCACTCTCTTCCCCTTTGTTGCGCTCTCTCTCTCTCCCTCTTTTGTGCTCTCTCTCCCCTCTTTTGCACTCTCTCTCCCCCTCTTTTGCGCTCTCTCTTCCCCTCTTTTGCGCTCTCTCTCCTCCTCTTTTGCTCTCTCCCCCCCTCTTTTGCTATCTCTCTCTCCCCCCCTCTTTTGCTCTCTCTCTCTTCCCCCTCTTTTGCTCTCTCTCTTCTCCTCTTTTGATCGCTCCCCCCTCTTTTGCTCTCTCCCCCCTCTTTTGCTCTCTCTCTCTCTCCCCCCTCTTTTGCTCTCTCTCTTTCCCCTCTCTTTTGCTCTCTCTCTCTCCCCCATCTTTTGCTCTCTCTCTCTCCCCTCTTTTGCTCTATCTCTCTCTCCCCCCTCTTTTGTTCTCCCTCTCCCCCCTCCTCTTTTGCTCTCTCTCTCCTTCCTCTTTTGCGCTCTCTCTCTCCCCCCTCTCTTTTGCGCTCTCTTTCTCTCCCACCTCTTTTGCTCTCTCACTCTTCCTCTTTTGCTCTCTCCTCCCCTCTTTTGCTCTCTCTCTCCCCCCTCTTTTGCTCTCTCTCTCCCCCTCCCCCCCTCTTTTGCTCTCCCCCCCTCTTTTGCTCTCTCTCTCCCCCCTCTTTTGCTCTCTCTCACCTCTCTTTTGCTCTCTCTCTCTCCTCTCTTTTGCTATCTCTCTCTCTCAGTCTCTTTTGCTCTCTCTCTCTCTCCCTCTCTCTTTTGCTCTCTCTCCCCCCTCTCTTTTGCGCTCTCTCCCCTTCTCTTTTGCATGCTCTCTCTCCCCCTCTCTTTTGCGCTCTCTTTCTCTCCCACCTCTTTTGCTCTCTCACTCTTCCTCTTTTGCTCTCTCCCCCCTCTTTTGCTCTCTCTCCCCATCTTTTGCTCTCTCTCCCCCCCTCTTTTGCACTCTCTCTCCCCTATTTTGCTCTCTCTCTTTCCCCCTCCCCCCTCTTTTGCTCTCCCCCCTCTTTTGCTCTCTCTCCCCTCTTTTGCTCTCTCTCTCCCCCCTCTCTTTTGCTCTCTCTCTCCTCTCTTTTGCTCTCTCTCTCCCCTCTCTTTTGCTCTCTCTCTCGGTCTCTTTTGCTCTCTCTCCCTCTCTCTTTTGCTCTCCCCCCCTCTCTTTTGCGTTCTCTCTCCCACTCTTTTGTGCTCTCTCTGCCCCTCTTTTTCTCTCTCTCCCCTCTCTTTTGCTCTCTCTCTCCCCCCTCTTTTGCTCTCTCTCTCTCCCTCCTCTTTTGTTCTCCCTCTCCCCCTCCTCTTTTGCTCTCTCTCTTCCCCCTCTTTTGCGCTCTCTCTCTCCCCCTCTCTTTTGTGCTCTCTTTCTCTCCCACCTCTTTTGCTCTCTCACTCTTCCTCTTTTGCTCTCTCCCCCCTCTTTTGCTCTCTCCCCCCTCTTTTGCTCTCTCTCCCACATCTTTTGCTCTCTCTCGCCCCCTCTTTTTCTCTCTCTCTCCCCTCTTTTTCTCTCTCTCTCCCCCCTCTTTTGCTCTCCCCCCTCTTTTGCTCTCTCTCCCCTCTTTTGCTCTCTCTCTCCCCCTTCTCTTTGGCTCTCTCTCTCTCTCTCTCCCTCTTTTGTGCTCTCTCTCCCCTCTTTTGCACTCTCTCTCCCCCTCTTTTGCGCTCTCTCTCCCCCTCTTTTGTGCTCTCTCTCCCCCTCTTTTGCTCTCTCTCTCTCCCCCCCCTCTTTTGCTCTGTCCCCCCCCTCATTTGCTCTCTCTCTCTTCCCCCTCTTTTGCTCTCTCTCTCCTCCTCTTTTGCTCGCTCCCCCCCTCTTTTGCTCTCTCCCCCCTCTTTTGCTCTCTCCCCCCCTCTTTTTCTCTCTCTCCCCTCTCTTTTGCTCTCTCTCTTCCCCCTCTTTTGTGCTCTCTCTCTCCCCCCTCTCTTTTGCGCTCTCTTTCCCTCCCACCTTTTTTGCTCTCTCACTCTTCCTCTTTTGCTCTCTCCCCCCTCTTTTGCTCTCTCCCCCCTCTTTTGCTCTCTCTCCCCCATCTTTTGCTCTCTCTCCCCCCCTCTTTTGCTCTCTCTCTCCTCTCTTTTGCTCTCTCTTTCCCCTCTCTTTTGCTCTCTCTCTCTCTCTCTCTCTCTCTCGGTCTCTTTTGCTCTCTCTCTCTCCCTCTCTCTTTTGCTCTCTCTCCCCCCTCTCTTTTGCGCTCTCTCGCTCTCTCTTTTGCATGCTCTCTCTCCCCCTTCTCTTTTGCTCTCTCTCTCCTCTATTTTGCTCTCTCTCTCCCCTCTCTTATGCTCTCTCTCTCTCTCTCTCTCGGTCTCTTTTGCTCTCTCTCTCCCTCTCTCTTTTGCTCTCTCTCCCCCCTCTCTTTTGCGCTCTCTGACCCTCTCTTTTGCATGCTCTCTCTCCCCCTTCTCTTTTGCTCTCTCTCTCCTCTCTTTTGCTCTCTCTCTCTCCCCTCTCTTTTGCTCTCTCTCTCTCTCTCTCTCTCTCTCTCTCTCTCGGTCTCTTTTGCTTTCTCTCTCTCCCTCTCTCTTTTGCTCTCTCTCCCCCCTCTCTTTTGCGCTCTCTCTCCCCCTCTCTTTTGCATGCTCTCTCTCCCCCCTCTCTTTTGCGCTCTCTCCCCCTCTCTTTTGCATGCTCTCTCTCCCCCTTCTCTTTTGCTCTCTCTCTCCTCTCTTTTGCTCTCTCTCTCCCCTCTCTTTTGCTCTCTCTCTCTCTTTCTCGGTCTCTTTTGCTCTCTCTCTCTCCCTCTCTCTTTTGCTCTCTCTCCCCCCTCTCTTTTGCGCTCTCTCCCCCTCTCTTTTGCATGCTCTCTCTCCCCCTTCTCTTTTGCGCTCTCTCCCCATATCTTTTGCGCTCTCTCTGTCTCTCATTTGCACTCTCTCTCCCCCTTCTCTTTTGCACTCTCTCCCCACTCTTTTGCGCTCTCTCTCTCCCCCCTCTCTTTTGAGTTCTCTCTCTCCACCTCTTTTGCGCTCTCTCTCCCCCTCTCTTTTGAGCTCTCTCTCCCCCTCTTTTGTGCTCTCTCTCTCCCCCTTTTTTGTGCTCTCTCTCCCCTCTTTTGCACTCTCTATCCCCCTCTTTTGCACTCTCTCTCCCCCTCTTTTGTGCTCTCTCTCCCCCTCTTTTGCTCTCTCCCCTCTCTATGCTCTCTCTCTCCCCCCACCTCTTTTTCTCTCTCTCTCCTCCTCTTTTGCTTGCTCTCCCCTCTTTTGCTCTCTCTCTCTCCTCCTCTTTTGCTTGCTCTCCCCTTTTTTGCTCTCTCACTCTTCCTCTTTTGCTCTCTCCCCCCTCTTTTGCTCTCTCCCCCCTCTTTTGCTCTCTCTCCCCCATCTTTTGCTCTCTCTCCCCCCCTCTTTTGCTCTCTCTCTCCTCTCTTTTGCTCTCTCTTTCCCCTCTATTTTGCTCTCTCTCTCTCTCTCTCTCTCTCTCTCTCTTGGTCTCTTTTGCTCTCTCTCTCTCCCTCTCTCTTTTGCTCTCTCTCCCCCCTCTCTTTTGCGCTCTCTCGCTCTCTCTCTTTTGCATGCTCTCTCTCCCCCTTCTCTTTTGCTCTCTCTCTCCTCTATTTTGCTCTCTCTCTCCCCTCTCTTATGCTCTCTCTCTCTCTCTCTCGGTCTCTTTTGCTCTCTCTCTCCCTCTCTCTTTTGCTCTCTCTCCCCCCTCTCTTTTGCGCTCTCTGACCCTCTCTTTTGCATGCTCTCTCTCCCCCTTCTCTTTTGCTCTCTCTCTCCTCTCTTTTGCTCTCTCTCTCTCCCCTCTCTTTTGCTCTCTCTCTCTCTCTCTCTCTCTCGGTCTCTTTTGCTTTCTCTCTCTCCCTCTCTCTTTTTCTCCCCCCTCTCTTTTGCGCTCTCTCCCCCTCTCTTTTGCATGCTCTCTCTCCCCCCTCTCTTTTGCGCTCTCTCCCCCTTTCTTTTGCATGCTCTCTCTCCCCCTTCTCTTTTGCTCTCTCTCTCCTCTCTTTTGCTCTCTCTCTCCCCTCTCTTTTGCTCTCTCTCTCTCTTTCTCTGTCTCTTTTGCTCTCTCTCTCTCCCTCTCTCTTTTGCTCTCTCTCCCCCCTCTCTTTTGCGCTCTCTCCCCCTCTCTTTTGCATGCTCTCTCTCCCCCTTCTCTTTTGCGCTCTCTCCCCATCTCTTTTGCGCTCTCTCTGTCTCTCATTTGCACTCTCTCTCCCCCTTCTCTTTTGCACTCTCTCCCCACTCTTTTGCGCTCTCTCTCTCCCCCCTCTCTTTTGAGTTCTCTCTCTCCACCTCTTTTGCGCTCTCTCTCCCCCTCTCTTTTGAGCTCTCTCTCCCCCTCTTTTGTGCTCTCTCTCTCCCCCTTTTTTGTGCTCTCTCTCCCCTCTTTTGCACTCTCTATCCCCCTCTTTTGCACTCTCTCTCCCCCTCTTTTGTGCTCTCTCTCCCCCTCTTTTGCTCTCTCCCCTCTCTATGCTCTCTCTCTCCCCCCACCTCTTTTTCTCTCTCTCTCCTCCTCTTTTGCTTGCTCTCCCCTCTTTTGCTCTCTCTCTCTCTTCCCCCTCTTTTGCTCTCTCTCTTTCCCTCCCTCTTTTGCTCTCTCTCTCCACCCTCTTTTGCTCTCTCTCTCCCCCCTCTTTTGCTTTCTTTCTCCCCCCTCTTTTGCGCTCTCTCCCCCTCTCTTTTGCATGCTCTCTCTTCCCCGTCTCTTTTGCGCTCTCTCTGTCTCTCATTTGCACTCTCCCCCTTCTCTTTTGCACTCTCTCCCCACTCTTTTGCGCTCTCTCTCTCTCTCTCCCCCCTCTCTTTTGAGTTCTCTCTCTCCACCTCTTTTGCGCTCTCTCTCTCCCCCTCTCTTTTGAGCTCTCTCTCCCCCTCTTTTGTGCTCTCTCTCTCCCCCTTTTTTGTGCTCTCTCTCCCCTCTTTTGCACTCTCTATCCCCCTCTTTTGCACTCTCTCTCCCCCTCTTTTGCGCTCTCTCTCCCCCTCTGATTGCATCAGCCAATAAGATTTTTTCTACCTTAATTCCGATTGGCTGATAGAATTCTATCAGCCAATCGGAATCTAAGGGAAGCCATCTTGGATGACGTCACTTAAAGGGATGTTCATTACGAAGAAGCAGTCGTTTAAAGAGGATGCTCCGCGTCGGATGTCTTGAAGATGGACCCGCCCAACGCCGGAAGGATAAAGATAGAAGATGCGTCTGGAGGACCACTGCTGTCTGCCTGTCTGGAGGACCACTTCTGCCCATCTGGAGGACCACTTCTACTGGCTTCGTTGAGGACATCTTGCCGCTTGGATGAAGACTTCTCCCAGTAAGTCAATCTTCGGGGGTTAGTGTTAGGATTTTTTTAAGGGTGTATTGGGTGGGTTTATTTCTCTTACTT